>NW_026057580.1:338165-377592 GCF_023721935.1 Panthera uncia
GAAGGAAGGAAGGAAGGGAGGAAGGAAGGAAGGAAAGAAGGAAGGAAAGGAAGGAAGGAAAGAAGGAAGGAAGGAAGGAAGGAAGGAAGGAAGGGAAAAAAGAAAAAATAAATGAAGAGGGGAAGCTTCCAATGCTAACATAAAAGTACCAAAGATTGGGGCATCTGGGTGGCTCAGTCGGTTCAGCGTCTGACTCTTGATTTCGGTTCAGGTCATGATCTCACTGTTCATGAGTGCGAGCCCTGCATGGGACTCTGCACTGATAGTGTGGAGCCTGCTTGGGATTCTCTCTCTGCCTCTCTCTCACAAAAATAAACAAATTTTAAAAAGTAAATAAATAAAAATAAAAGAACCAAAGGCTTACACAAAGGTCAGCCCTAGTCTTTGATGAGGAAATGAAGAAGGGAGGAGAGAGGGGCATTCATGTACATCTCATCAGTACTGGAAATTTCTCAGAAACATGACAGGAATGTTGAATGACTTTCAAGGTCCTTGAGCAATGAGAATGCTTATGGACATGTACCAGGAACATTCCACTGAAGCTGTGGTTTAAGAACCCTTAGTAGATCCAGTTTGTGCACAAAATTTCCCCCAAAGGAACAGTAACAAGTTACCTTTTTTGGCTGCATACATATTTAGTTTATGTTTGTCATATATTTGTAGCCTACTTGATTTTCATTTCTCGTCATCTTCAACTTTGGTATTTTAATGGTATTAACTGTGTGTCCTGCATTTGGAAACACAAGTTATAACACAGCATCTCTAGGAAAGATGGGTTAGACTTGAAGCGGCCTGATGACATGTGACTGACAATAAGGAATCCACTAACGGTTCAGTCCAGCAGCACCTACGTGACAGATACGTCCCCGAGGGGGCTTTATAAAAAGTGCTGCTTGTTATTATTCATATTGGAAAATTTTTCCTAAGAGCACTTTCTATTATTTTTTTTTTAATTTTTTTTTTTAACATTTATTTATTTTTGAGACAGAGAGAGACAGAGCATGAACGGGGGAGGGTCAGAGAGAGAGGGAGACACAGAATCTGAAACAGGTTCCAGGCTCTGAGCACTCAGCACAGAGCCTGACGCGGGGCTCGAACTCACGGACCGCGAGATCGTGACCTGAGCCGAAGTCGGACGCTCAACCGACTGAGCCACCCAGGCGCCCCTCTATTATTTTTTTTTGAGAGAGAGAGAGAGAGAGCGAGTGCACGAACGAGCATGAGCGGGGGAAGGACAGATTCCACGCTGAGCGTGGGGGTCAATCTCATGACCCTAGGATCAGGACTGGAACCGAAATCAAGAGTCGGACGCTTAACCAACTGAGCCACCCAGGTGCCCCTCTATTATTTTAAGTAATAATAGTGTAACAGAGGGGGCCACTGACCACCTATATCTCTTGGACTTTTTATTGTGCCCCAGCAGGGCTATTGCAGGCTACTGGTGATATTTGGTGCCTGAAGGCTCTGGTTCCCAAGACTGTCCAAAGCCATCGTGCTGTCTTGTGTGGTGGGCCAAAAGAGCCAAAGAATTACTCCCTCGAAGCAGCCCTCAATAAAAGCTGGCCAGGAGTTAGGGAATAAACAAACACCTGGGCTCCCTCAGTGCACACGGGATAACTCGGAGGTGTTTCCTTTTGGATAATCCCTCTGTGGCAGCTGGCCTGAGAGCACACTCTTTTGTGGCTGCCTTCCCTCCTGTATCTTCTTCCCTCCCAATTGGTGTCACTTGAACTTCCCAAATTAACTACTTTCTCGCAGATCCTTGTCTTAGGGCGGTGTTTCTCAACTTTTCTTTTATTATCATCCCCTTAAGGAAACGTTTCAGACATTTTTATTTAATCACCTATGTAATCCCTGTCTATGTAATTTTAAGACCACAGATATACTACTGTATATTTGTGTGCTGGGCTTTATTATTTATTATGTATATCTGTGCTTTATCCATAAAGAGTACGGTTCTTTTTGCCCTTGAATTGCTTATAGAAGAAGAAAGTCTGAAGATTAATGAGCTAAGCATCTAGTTTAAGAAGTTAGAAAAACAAGGGGCGCTTGGGTGGCTCAGTTGGTTAAGCGTCCAACTCTTGGTTTGGGTTCAGGTCGTGATCTCATGGTTTGTGAGTTTGAGCCCCACATCAGGCTCTGTGCTAAGTGTGGAGCCTACTTGGGATTCTCTCTTTCTCTCTCTCTCTCTCTCTCTCCCTCTCTGTCCCTCCCCCATTCACTCTCTCTATGTCTCTCTCAAAAATAAATAAACTTAAAAAAAAAGAAGTTAGAAAAAGAATAGCAGAAATTGAAGGAAATACAGAGAAGAGCCAAAATCAATGACATAAACACAATACAGAGATTGAAAAACCAACAAATAGCCTTATCAGCTGATTCTTTGAAAAAATTAATAAAACTAACCAACCTCTGGCTTACTGGGTCAAGAAATAAGAGAGAAGGCAAATATAAACCATAGAAGAAACCAAGGTGCTGCACATATTAGAAAGAGAATGAGGAGATACAGTGAAGAGTTTTCTGCCAATAATTTCAAATCTAGGTGAAATGAATACGTTTCTTGAAAAATACAATTTGCCACGGAAGAAACAGAAAAACTGAGCAGTTCCATAACTATTCAAAAATTGGAGCCATAATTGAAACTTTCCCACAAATAGAACATCAGCTCCAGGGGTTTTGACAGTAAATTCTATCAAACATGTAAGGAAGAAGTAATATCATCCTGGTACAAACTCTTCCAGAATATAGGAAAAGAAGGAATTTACCCCCATCCCATGGTATGAGTCTGCATAACCTTGAAACTCAAGTCAGACATGAACTTTATGAGAAGGGAAAATTATAGGCCAATCTAACTCAAATATATTTGTGAAGATTATAACATTATAGCAGTAGACCAAATCCAGAAGTATATAAGATGATAATGTACTAGGGTTTATTCTAGAAAGACAAGGCTAGTCTGATCTGAATTAATTTAGAAAAAGGACTGATTTAATTTATCACATTAAGAGATTAAGGGAAACATTCAGACAATTATCTCAGTAGAGGTAGAATAGCCTCCTATAAAAGTCAGCATCAAATTATGAGAACGCACTTTTGGCAAAGTGGAAATAGAAGGGAACTTCCTTAACTTGTTAAAGGTACCTGCTAAAACCTATAGCAGCCGTGATACTTAATGGTGAATCATTTAGAAGATCAAGATCAAAAGAAGGATCCCTGTTGTCATCATCTCTATTCAAATTGTACTGAAAATCTTAGTTGTTGGAGTAAAACAAAGGATTAAAAAAATTTTTTTATGTTTATTTATTTTTGAGAGAGAGAGAGAGAGAGAGAGCGCGCAAGTGAGGGAGGGGCAGAGAGAGAGGGAGAGACAGAATCTGAAGCAGACTCCAGGCTCTCAGCTGTCAGCACAGAGCCCAATGTGAGGCTCCAACTCAGGAACTAGGAGGGAGATCATGACCCGAGCCGGAGTCAGATACTTAACCGATTGAGCCACCCAGGCATCCCCAATTATGAGGATTTTAAAGGATGTAGCAAAAGTTACTTTTCGTGGGTTATATGGTCATACACATAAAAACTCCAAAATAAGCAACAGAGAAATTATTAGTGGTAATAAGAGCATGACATTTTAAATATTTTTTAAGTTCATTTATTTGTTTTGAGAGAGACAGAGAGTGCAAGTGGGGGAGGGGCAGAGACAGAGAAAGGGAGAGAGAGAATCCCAAGAAGGCTATATACTGTCAGCACAGAGCCCCACGTGGGGCTCAGTCTCATGAAACTGTGAGATCATGACTGGAACGGAAACCAAGAATTGGGTGCTTAACCGACTGACCCACCCAGGTGCCCCAAGAGCAAAACATTTTTATACATCAGTTATAAGCAGGCAAGATATTATTGATGAAAAAGGAAAAGGTATGTTGTTGCCTTTATCAGATATGAAGACTTATTTAATTAAAATGTTTGATGAAACATAAGAATAAATAAAACAATTGATGGGACAGAAGAGAGAAGTCAAAAATACATCTGTGCATGTATGGAAACCTAATTTAGGACTGGGCAGTGCAGACTGTTGGGGAAAGGACAGACTATTTCATAAATGGTGTGCTGGGATTATCCACAGGGAAGAAAATTAAATCATATCCCTTCATCATACCACACACACACCACACATATATTTCGAAAATGTTAAAATCTTATTATTATTATTATTTTTTTTTGAGAGAGAGAGAGGGAGAGAGAGAGAGGGCAGGGGAGGGGAATGAGGGAGGGAGAGAGAGAATCTTAAGCAGCCTCCACGGTCAGCATGGAGCTCAACATGGGCTCAATCCCATGACTCTGGGATCATGACTTGAGCTGAAATCAAGAGTTGGACACTTAGGGGTGCCTGAGTGGCTCAGTCGGTTGAGCGTCTGACTTTGGCTCAGGTCATGATCTCACGGTTCGTGACTTCGAACGCCGTGTCGGGCTCTGGGCTGACACCTCAGAGCCTGGAGCCTGCTTCAGATTCTGTGTCTCCCTCTGTCTGCTCCTCCGCTGCTTGCACTCTGTCTCTTGCATTGTCTCAAAAATAAATAAACATTAAAAAAAAAAAAAAAAAGAGTTGGACACTTAACTGACTGAGTCACCCATGTGCCCTGAAAACATTAAAATCTTAAGAAGAGGGAAACGATTAACCTTCTAGAAGGCAATGGAGGATAATAGTATCTATGTAGGGTGCAAGGAATAATTTCTAAAACAAGCACTAACCACAAAGGAAAAAATTGGAAAATTCTACCATTAAGAACTTATATGAAGGGCGCCTCTGTGGTTCAGTTGGTTAAGTGTCCAACTTTGGCTCAGGTTGTGAACTCGCGGTTTGCGGGTTTGGGCCCCACATCGGGCTCTGCTGTCGATGTGAAGCCTGCTTTGGATCCTGTGTCTCCCTCTCTCTCTGCCCCTCCTCTGCTCGTGCTCTCTCTCTCAAAAATAAACAAACAGTAAAAAAAGATGAACACTTAAAAAAAAGAACTTATATGAAATTTTACTAATAAGAACTTATGATCTTCGAAAGATGACATAAAGAGAGCAAAAAGTCAAGTCGCAATTAGGAGAAAATAATTGTGACAGGTATAAATGCCCAATAAATATTATATAGAAAAATATAAATAAGTTCCACAAGTCAATCAGAAAAGCACCAACAAGCCCAATTTGCCCATTTTTCATTGGGCTTGTTGGTGTTTTTGTGATTGACTTGTGGAACTTACTTATATTGGCAAATAATTTATGACGAGTTACGCAAACTCATTAGTAACCAGGGATATGCAAATGAAGGCCACAATTACAATCAGAGAAACAGAAGTTAAGAAGTCTGACTCAATAGTAAGAGGAGGTGGCTCATATATTCACATCGGGAGAACAAATCAGCCCTGACTGCTTAAGGAAACCACTTTGGCATCACTGTGTTAAGGTGAGGATTCACACCCCCTCCTCTTCAACAGTTCTCTTAGGGTTATACCCCAGAGAAGCTTCGCTCAGCAGGAGACATGTACAAAATGTTCTAAGCAGCTCTGTTCATAAAAGCAACACAAGAAAAAAAAAAAGCCCCACTAAAAATCACCCATATATCTACCGACAGGAGAATGGTTCATATGTGGTATGATCTATACCACATAGATCATATGTGGTATGATCTAAACAGGCTACACTTATATGCAGCAACATGTATGATTCTTTAAAACAATTTTTTAAATGTTTTATTTATTTTTGAGAGAGAGAGAGAGAGAGAGAGAGAGAGAGAGAGAGAGAACTAGTGGGAGAGGAGTAGAGAAAGAAGGAGACACAGAATCTGCACTTGATCTTAGCCAAAAGGCCGAGAAGCAATAGGAGACACAGAATCTGAAGCAGGCTCCAGGCTCTGAGCTGTCAGCACAGAGCCCGACATGGGGCTCGACCTCAGGAACAACGAGATCATGACCTAGGCCAGAGTTGGAGGCTTAACCAACTGAGCCACCCAGGCGCCCCTACCAATGACATTTCTAATGTCTGTTTTTTCTCTTTGTTCCTTTCTAGACAATGGCCCCACTCTAGCTGAAGAGGGGAAATCTCCCCTTTTCCAAACAATGAAGTCATTCTATTTCTGGCCACCAGGGGGCATCCACAGACTAGCCCGGGGCTCCACTCTGTCCCTCCTCACGCTGTACAACTGATCAACTGAGGAGAAAGAGGCCCTTGGCTAATCGGGTTATCCCGGGGAGAACTATTTTTATATTTTTGTTTCGTGTTTCTACATTAATTTTTTTCTTCCTCTCCTTCCCTCTGATTTCTCTTGTCCACATGCGTGCTGTGTGCTGGAAAGGAGTTCCCTGAGATCGTTTCACTGTCACCCACACCCTTTTTCTCTCAGGACAGGCGTCTTCAGATTTGTGTGTGTGACGCCTGAGTCCGGTCATGCTTCTGGTTGTCTGAACATTCTCTTTTGGGGGAAAAAAAAAACCCCAAAACAAAGCCAAACTCTGGAAACTGCAGTACATTCTTTTCAATGTTTCCGATGGTGAAGTGTTGAAATTCCTTGGAGAGGCAAAGCTTGTTCAGAAGCCAAGTCTTGGTTATTAGAAGAGTGATCACTCCGGATAATGTTGTTTTCAATCCAAAATGTGGTGTGACAATAAAACAATAAGACTAATTTTCCTGTGTGTCTTAGAACCTGGCCTTGGCCACTCCCAAAATAGAGTTCAAACTTGAGTGGAACAATGGAATAGCTGTTTTGTTCTCAGGTGACTGAGCTGGAGGGAAAAAAAGTACGTCTTACAGCTTTGTTCCATATGTCCCCTCTCTGGAGAAATACTCGTTTGATTCTTAGTAATTTGGAGATCTTAAAGAGGAGCATGCGAATAGTGGATGTAGTGGATCCAATTTTCCCCACATAAGGGAAGAAAGGAGGTTCCATGTGGGAGAGCTGAGCCACTTACTACCCTGAGCTGATGGGCAGCATGGTATTAGGTGGGCACAAATTTGAGGACAGACTTGGTTTGTTCTTAAAACTCCTTGTGCTTATGCATAGACTCTTTGAGAAGGGGCAGTGCTGAGTCATCGGGAATGTGTGTTTTAGATTTTAATGGAGATAGATAAATTACGCTCCAAAAAGTCACAGCCTAAAACAGCCCCAAAACCACCCGATTAAAAAGTGGGCAAAAGTCCTGGGCCAGAGGCCTCACCAAAGAAGACATATAAACATATGAAAAGATGCTCCGCATCATATGTTATCAGGGAAATGCAAATTAAAGCCACAGTGAGATGCCAAAAATCCAGAATGCTAACACCCAAAATGCTGGCGAGGTCGTGAAGCAACGGGAACTCTCCTCCATTGCTGGTAGGAATGCAAAATGGTACAGCCACTTTGGAGGATAATGTGGCAGTTTCTTACAAAGCTAAACATACTTTCACCATATGACCCAGCAATTGTACTCTTAGATATTTACCCGAATGAGTTTAAAAGTTCTGTCCACAGAAAAACCCACATACAAGGATTTATAGCAGTGTTTTATTTATAATTGCCCCAAATTGGAAGCAACCAAGATGCCCTTAAATAGGTGAATGGATAAACTGTGGTATATCCATATTAGTGGAATATTATTCAGCAATTAATAGAAATGAGCCATCAAGCCACAAAAAAGACATGAAGAGACACCAAGTGCATACTGCTAAGGGAAATAAATCAGTCTGAAAAGGCTATGATTCCAATTATATGACATTCTGGAAAAGGTAACACTGTAGAGCCTGGCTGCCCGGAGTTGGGCAGGGAGGAAAGGAGGAAGGAATAGGTGGAACATGAGATTGTTAAGAGCAGTGAAATTTTCCTATCCGATTCTATATGATCTGATAATAGTGGATGCGTGACATTATGCATTTGGCAAAGCTCGCAGAATGTAAAATACAACAAGCAAGACCTAATGTAAACTATGGGCTTTAGTTAATAATAACAATAATACCAATATTTGTTCATTAGTTATAACAAATGTACCACACAGACGCAACATGGTAATTCTAGGGAAAACTGGTTGTGGGAAAGGAGTTTATGGGAATTCTCTGTACTTTCTTTTCAATTTCTTTCCAATTAAAAAATTTTAATGTTTATTTGTTTTTGAGAGAGAGAGAGAGAGAGAGAGAGAGAGAGAGAGAGAGCGCGCATGCGAGCAGGGGAGGGGCAGAGAGAGAGGGAGACACAGAATCCGAAGCAGGCTCCAGGCGCTGAGCTGTCAGCACAGAGCCTGACGCGGGGCTTGAACTCACAAACCGTGAGATCATGACCTGAGCTGAAGTTGGATGCTTAACTGACCGAACCACCCAGGCGCCCCTCAAAAAAAAATTTTTTTTTTTGGTTTTGGTAAACCTAAAACTGCCTTAAGAAATAAAATCTGCTAATTAAAAAAAAAATTACAGACTCATCATTTCTATCTCCATTTCTATTATTTTTGTTTATACTGTTGGGTGACAGAATTTTGATAGATGCTCAATCCAATGGATCAAATTTGGTCTTTTATTATTATCTTACTTGCACTTCCCTGTGTTCTACTCAGATTGAACATCTTTTCCAGATTGGACTTTTCAAGTTTGCCTGCTATAAATCATCTGTTCCTGTCTTTTACCTGTTTTGCCAGTCAATTTTTGATCTTTTGACTGTGCAATTGTGGGGGTTTTAAAAAAACAAACGCTTACTAATTTTTTATTTTTTTACTGTTTTCTTACAATCTGTCATTTCTTTTTCAACTAGGATGACAATGTCTTTTGTCTCATAGAAAGTTTCAGATTTGAAGGAGTTTGGCCTGGAAACGGGCTTCTGGGGAGACCCGTGATCTGAGCCAGACCTCAGGGAGAGCCCATTCCCCTGGCCAGTCTTGTTTCTGTTCCTGATTCTTCATGTTGAACCCAGAGCTCTCTGCTCCGGGGCGTTCGTGGAAGCTCCTTCTGGCCATGTTCTGAAACTAGCACGGCTTTATCTAATGGGATGAAGCTGGCTAAAGAGATTAGCGTGAGGTCTTGTGGACCCCACTTTTAATCTGCAGCGTTCAGGCTCTCCCTCCTTGGCTGGGAAGGACGCTGCCGCAACACTGCGGAGACTGGCCCCTTCATGAGCGGCGACTCTGAGGCCCCTGTTACCACTACTGAGTTAACGGGGGTCCCGGGCTAAGGGGCTCAACATGGGCAGCTCCCGGAGCAGCTCCCTGAAGCGTGGGCCACCTGCTCCCTTCCCAAGGCCCTGAATCTTCAGCCCCCGGGCTCACTAAGGTCAGGAGTGGTTGCTGTGTCCTGGGAAGCTGCCTAGACTGCACCCAGCAAGTATGGCGCTGCTGAAAGTCAAGTTTGACCAGAAGAAGCGGGTCAAGTTGGCCCAAGGGCTCTGGCTTATGAACTGGCTCTCCGTGTTGGCTGGCATCGTCATCTTCAGCCTAGGGCTGTTCCTTAAGATCGAGCTGCGGAAGAGGAGTGATGTGATGAATAATTCAGAGAGCCATTTTGTGCCCAACTCCTTGATAGGGATGGGGGTGCTGTCCTGCGTCTTCAACTCTCTGGCTGGCAAGATCTGCTATGACGCCCTGGACCCCTCCAAGTATGCCAAGTGGAAGCCCTGGCTGAAGTCGTATCTGGTCGTCTGTGTCCTCTTCAACATTGTCCTCTTCCTGGTGGCCCTCTGCTGCTTCCTAATGCGGGGCTCCCTGGAGAGCACCCTGGCCCACGGGCTCAAGAATGGCATGAAGTACTACCGAGACACAGACACCCCCGGCCGGTGTTTCATGAAGAAGACCATCGACCTGCTACAGATCGAGTTCAAATGCTGCGGCAACAATGGCTTTCGAGATTGGTTTGAGATTCAGTGGATCAGCAATCGTTACCTGGACTTCTCCTCCAAAGAAGTCAAAGAGTGAGTGCTCTCCAGTCCTGGGGTCAGAGCTAGCTGGGGACTCGGAGGCCCATGGGGTGCTCTGTGTGCACGACTTAGTACTGTGTGTGTGAGGCTGGATTCAGCTGGCCCATATGAAATTGCCAATACGCTAACATTTTTGACCTATAAAGATGGCGGTATCATACACTCAACCTAATGTCCGGCTAAGGTGGGAGGAAGGTGTCAAGTTATATAAGTTGCTTGGACAGGAGTCTCCAGGGAGGAAGCCCCAGCCAGGCATGTGTGTCTACTTCATACCGTAGGGATGAGGCACTCATAGATGACATCTACTGAGACGTTATTTGGCTTTTTTGTCTTGTTCACTTGATGTTGATGGGTTCAGTCCCAGAAGCTTAAATTCCCTGGTGAGTTCCCTTGTTTTCCAACCTTCTGACACCAGCATCCACTCTCAAGGTGTTCGTCCTTGGGTGTGGTGGCAAGAGCAGAGGACAGGGCAGTCAGGAAGTCTAGGCTGTAGGTTTGGCTGTATAATTTGGCTGTAAATTAGCTTGTGATCTTGGGTGAGTGGCTTGCCACTCTGGATTCTTGCTTGCCCATTTAAAAAAAAATTTTTTTTTAGTGTTTATTTACTTTTGAGAGAGAGAGACAGACAGAGAGACAAAGCAGGAGAGGGGGAGTGACAGAGAGAGAAGGAGACACAGAATCTGAAGCAGGCTCCAGGCTCTGAGCTCTCAGCACAGAGCCCGATGTGGGGCTTGAACCCACAAACCGCGAGATCATGACCCAAGCTGAAGTTGGACGCCTAACGGACTGAGCCAACCAGGCGCCCCATTCCTTGCCCATCTTTAAAATGAAGGCATTGGAATAATTTTTTAAACTAATTAATTTTTTTAGTAATCTCTATACCCAACCTGGGGCTCAAACTCACGATCAAGAGTCCCGTGCTTCTCCAACTGAGCTGGCCAGGCACCCCTGGAACAGATAATCTTGGAGGTCACCTCCTAGCTCTGTCTAGCGTCTGGCATACAGCAAGTGCTTATTAAATGCCTGCTGGTGTTTATTTCTTGAATCATGATAGTGTGAGGCGATAAAGTTTCTGAAGTATTTGTGGTGTGTGTAAAAATAAAATCCTGAAGTGTGATGTAGGGAGGTACTGGTGAGGAACAGAGAAACTCATCCTTTGTGCTAGAGGTGATAGCGGCTCACTCCAGCACACTGTTCTTCCCAAGAGACTCGCCGTTGTGGGTCTCAGGTCATTTTCTAGGGAAAGGGCAGCCGGTCCTGAGACACTGGCTTTTCTTTTACCTCTTCTTTCCATCCCGCTCAACCCCTTCCCTGGCTGAGGCGAGGGGTCCGAATGGCTTTCCTGAGTAAGGCGGGCAAGTCCAAGGGAACTTGCATGCAGGGTGCCGGGCATACTAACAGCAGGGCATGGCCGGAGCCCGGACAACACCCACGAAGCCCAGATGGCTAGCTTAGCTGCACCTCACATGGAAGGGAAGTCAGATTGAAGGTCATTGCTTGAGATTCTATTTTTTCCGTGGGTGAGGATTACTGTTACAAATCCCTAGTTAAGGAGAGGCTTATAAATGGCTCTGCCCTTCCGAGGTGACAGGCCTGCAGGGACGGCACAAGGTGGCATGATTTGCACAAGCTGCCCCAGGAGGGATGAGCAGAATTCCTGGGGATGGGGGTGGGAGAGGAGGAGAAGCTGAAGGTACAAACAGCCTTTGTGAGCAAATAAGAAAGAGCTATCATTTTTTTCCTGTCATGTTCCTTGATTGCCTTCTGCACCGATTTGTCATTGGAGAGACTTACAGAATCTCTCCGTAATCCCCAAATCTCCTTTTGTCCTAGAGCAGAGAAATTCTCCAGGTTGCTCTACTCTCAGTGGTTGGCAGGTCTAAATTTTCAGTCAAACCGTAAGCTTGATCAGAACCACCTCCATGCAGGGTAGCTGGCTGGTTCAATCGGAGCATGAGACTCTTTATCTCAGGGTGTAAGTTTGAGCCCCATGTTGAGTACAGAGATTACTTAAAAATAAAATCTTACAAACTAAAAGCAAAAAAAAAAAACAAAAACACCCCCAAAACAAAACCCCCCACCTCCATGCTTCATACCAACTTGTTGGAGTGAAACTATCTTAACTCCAGTGACCTGAACAGTTTCTCTGTTACACAAGAAAATATGGTGACAACATTAAGAGAAACGAAAACAGGAAAAGGAATTCAAGCCAGGTTCTCACCCACAAAAAAGAAAATGGCTTTCATTTTTCCACATTCCTGTTCAGTCACCTGAACACTTACATAATAAATACTGTAACCATGGTATAAATACAACTGAGCACCCCATTTGGTAATCTGATAATATAGTATTTGCATAATGTCCAAAACAATTATGCCCCCCCCACCCAGCTTTGTTTAAATATAATTGACAAGTAACATTATGTACGGTCAAGGTGCAGAAGGCATTAATTTGATACACTTATATTACCACCCTACCATTAGCTAATACTTGCATTATGGCACATAATTGCCATTGCTTTCTTGCGGCGAGAACATTCAAGGTCCACTCTCTTAGCGACTTTCAAGTACATAATACAGTATTGTTTTTTTTTTTTAATTTTAGTTTTTTAAATTTACATCCAAATTAGTTGGCATCTAGTGCAACAATGATTTCAGGAGTAGATTCCTTAGTGCCTCTTACCCATTTAGCCCATCCCCCCTCCCACAACCCCTCCAGTAACCCTGTTTTTTTCTCCTTATTTATAAATCTCTTCTGTTTTGTCCCCCTCCCTGTTTTTATATTCTTTTTGTTTCCCTTCCCTTATGTTCATCTGTTTTATCTCTTAAAGTCCTCATATGAGTGAAGTCGTATGATTTTTGTCTTTCTCTGACTCACTAATTTCACTTAGCATCATACCCTCCAGTTCCATCCATGTAGTTGTAAATGGCAAGATTTCATTCTTTTTGATTGCCGAGGAATACTCCATGGTATATATATACCACATCTTCTTTATCCATTCATCCATCGAGGGACATTTGGGCCCTTTCCATACTTTGGCTATTGTCGATAGTGCTGCTATAAACATGGGGTGCATGTGTCCCTTCGAAACAGCACACCTGTATCCCGTGGATAAATGCCTAGTGGTGCAATTGCTGGGTCGTAGGGTAGTTCTATTTTTAGTTTTTTCCATACTGTTTTCCAGAGTGGCTGCACCAGCTTGCATTCCCACATAATACGGTATTGTTAACTATGATCCCCAGGCCGTACATGAGATCCCCACAACTTACTCACCTTAAAACTGGAAGTTTGTAACCTTTGACCAGTCTCTTCCCTTCCCTCTCCCTGCCCTCAGCGACTGCCATGCTAGCCTCTGTTTCTAGATGTTTGGCTTTTCAGATTTTACATGCAAGTGATGTCATCCAGGACTTGTCTAAAATGATCATGTTTAATTGGTGCATCATATTATACTCAGGGAGGACCTTAGGTTGTTCTTCTTTGCTTCTGTTAGAATACCAAGCTTCTTTTGAGGCTTTTGCCCCTCTGTCTCTCTCCTACTTCCCTTAGGCTAAGCTTCCGGGAAGAAACTGTACCTTGGTTTTAACTTGCCACAAAGCTGGTCTCAAGATACAATGGTAGACCTGAAATGCCTCACCTACAGTCACACTCCTGTACTGCTGAGGGTACAGCCTGATAGGGTCACTGTTGCAGGGAGAGGACCACCTCACTGTGTCCCACAAACTCTCACATTAATGACAGTGGGCAACACCTGTAAGCGAGGGCAGGCTCCTTGGTGCTGTGTCTAGAAAGCTTCATGGGGCTGGATTTGCCTGAGGGCCAGCGCTGGCACAACCTTTATCTGTTGGTGGGAAGAAGGAAGGAAGAAATGAATGAGACAACGTGGAGAGGCACTTTTTCCCTCCCTTTCCCTGGACGCTCAAATTGTTTCCTGTTCTTATCTTCACTGCTTTACTTAGGAGGATTATTAAGTTTACCGGACAAAGCTGACTCCCCAAATCCTCCCCTGAACCATACAAAGTGTATTTCTTTCTTTTTTTTTTTGAGAGGCCAAGCATTGAGAAGTGGTAAGCACTTACCTTTTTCTGGCTTTTCTCAGCAGCACCCTCAGGGCGAGGATCCAGGAGCAGCAGAAGCAAAGAGAAGCAAGGGTGGGGCCTAGCAAGAGGGCAGGTTGAGGGAGTTGGGTCATCTTCCACCAAGATTTTTTTTTTTAATGTTTATTTGTTTTTGAGAGGGAGAGAGAGCATGAGCAGGGGAGGGGCAGAGAAAGAGAGGGAGACAGAATCTGAAGCAGGCTCCAGGCTCTGAGCTGTCAGCACAGAGCCCGATGCGGGGCTCGAACCCACAAATCGCGAGATCATGACCTGAGCTGAAGTTGGTCGCTCAACCAACTGAGCAACCCAGGCGCCCCTTCCACCAAGATTTTTTAAAAGGAATGCTTCAGGGGCGCCTGGGTGGCTCAGTCGGTTAAGCGCCGACTTCAGCTCAGGTCACGATCTTGCGGTCTGTGAGTTCGAGCCCTGCATCAGGCTCTGGGCTGACGGCTCAGAGCCTGGAGCCTGCTTCCGGTTCTGTGTCTCCCTCTCTCTCTGCCCCTCCCCGTTCATGCTCTATCTCTCTCTGTCTCAAAAATAAATAAACGTTAAAAAAAATAAAAAATAAAATAAAAGGAATGCTTAATCTTTTTCTCTTTTTCCTTTCACCACCAAGTTCAGAGAGGCCAACAAAGAGGCTGGGGTGGGCCTCAGTCTCCTGGTTGACCCTGAGGACTCTGGGAGGCGATCCCAGGAGCAGTGAGCTGGCCAGAGGGTGGGAAGTCTGCAGAAAATGCACCGAGATCCTCCAGTGACACTGGTCCTGCACATGGGCAGTGCCTAGTGCCCATGACTTCTGGTCCTTCCTGCAGGCTGTGGGGGATCTCTTCCCATTTCACACCATGTACACCTCGCTGGACTGGGCTACAGGGAACATTTCCAGTCCAGCTCCTGAGAGCAGGGCTGGGTTCCTGCCCACAGGGCTCCCTAGGACCTCCTTAGGTATGCCCCCCACTACTGGTCCCCCAGGAAACTGAGCACGGAGCTTGTGGTCCCAACAAGCATGGAGGGGTGGCTGGTTTTTGGAGATTTCTCAAGGGAATCTTTAAGATCAAGGGCTGTTTCCTGAAGGCTCCTGATCTAAACAATATCAATTGAAGGGTTTTTTTTTTTAATTTTTTTTTCCCAACGTTTTTTATTTATTTTTGGGACAGAGAGAGACAGAGCATGAACGGGGGAGGGGCAGAGAGAGAGGGAGACACAGAATCAGAAACAGGCTCCAGGCTCCGAGCCATCAGCCCAGAGCCCGACGCGGGGCTCGAACTCACGGACCGCGAGATCGTGACCTGGCTGAAGTCAGACGCTTAACCGACTGCGCCACCCAGGCGCCCCAGAAGGCTTTTTATAAGAATTGACAACCTCCCCACCCCTCACCCCTCCAGTGGTCCCAGGTTCAAAAAGCCCAGTGGCCATCTCCCACCCCCCTATTCTGCCCCTTATCACTATATTGCCAGGTCCCACATTTATTCTGCACAAAACCCCTCTCTGGGGCGTCTGTAATTTTTGCAGGTATTGTCATCTCTATTTGATAGATAAAAGATCTGAGCCTCAGGTTAGATCTCAGCGGTGGGGAGGGGGGCGGGTACATTTTTACAAACCAGCCTTATTGAGATACTCACATTCCTTACAACTCACTCATTTAAAGTGGATGATTCAATGGTTTTTGGCCTCTTCACAGAGCTGTGCCACTAGTCAATGCCACAGTCCACTTTAAAATGTGTTCATCACATGGCAGGGAAACCCTGTACCTTCCAGCTTTCACTCCCTAGCTTCCATGGCCCTGCTCTATAATCTCCTCTCTGTCTCTATAGACCTCCCTCTCCTGGATATCTCATTTGAATGAAATCACAGAATATTGGTCCTTTTGGGCTTGGCCTTAAAAAAATTTTTTTTTTAATGTTTATTTTTGAAAGAGAGAGAGGCAGAGAGAGAGGGAGAGAGAATCCAAAGCAGACTTCAAACTCAGCCATCAGCACAGATCCTGACATGGGGCTTGAACCCACAAACCGTCAGATCATGACCTGAGCCGAAGTCAGAAGCTTCACCAACTGAGCCACCCAGGCGGCCCCAGGCTTGGCTTCTTTGACTTGGTATAATGTTTTCCAAGTTCAACCAGGTTGCCACATTTGTTAGAACTTCCTTCCTTTCGATGACAAAGAATCTCCCACTGTATGGAGTGCCAGGTTCTAATTCTGTTCCTCCCGCTCTGCTGTGCTGCTTTGCAGCGATGTTAAAGTCACCTTGTACAGTTTCCTTGTTAAATGAATCTATGCCCTAATTGACCGAAACTTCGAATTCTCCAGGCCACTTTGGGGGTGGCGCCTCATTGTCCCCTCTCACCCCTTCTTGTCCTCCATGTTGTCCTCCTCCAGAGGGACACTGGAAGGTGTGGGCAGAGATGCTTGAGAAACTTCTGTGGATCGTGACTAGATTCCAGTGCTTCTGTGCCAGGGTCTCAGAAAATCACGAGGTAGCCGCATAGGAACCAGAGATCCCGCCCAGGCTCCCCACGGCCTTGGGCATGCGAGGCTGGGCTCTGCTCTGCCTTCTGTGTTTACTTTCTCACTGGCTCCGGCGTGGTGCTTCTGGGGGTGGGGAGATGCTCCCTTATAACTGGGGGAGGCCCTCGGAGGGAGGAGCAGAGTCCAGGGATGCGACTGAATCTTCAGAGCAAGTTATCGAGACACAGATTTGGAGTTCTCAGCCAGCGCTTCTTTTATTTTATTGCATTTCAACTTTTATCATGGAAACTTTCAAGCATTCACAAAAGCGGAGAGATTATCCTGAATTTCCATGTACACCTTTCCTAGCTTCAACAAATATGCACATTTTCGCTTTCTTGTTTCATCTATATCCCCCTTCCAAAGACACATTATCCCCTCTGAGTATCTTTTTTTTTTTTTTAATTATTACTTATTTATTTTTTTAAATGTTTACTTTATTTTTTTAATGTTTATTTTTGAGAGACAGAGAGAGAGAGCGAGCAGAGGAGGGGCAGAGTGAGGGAGACACAGAATCCGAAGCAGGCTCCAGGCTCCGAGCTGTCAGCACAGAGCCTGACGTGGGACTTGAACTCATGAACCACGAGATCATGACCCGAGCTGAAGTCAGACGCTTAACCGACTGAGCCACCCAGGTGCCCCTTAAATGTTTATTTTTGAGAGAGAGAGAGAGAGAGAGAGAGAGAGAGAGAGAGAGAGAGAGAGAGAGAGAGATGGAGCATGAACAGAGGAGGAGCAGAGAGAGACAGAGACACAGAATCCCAAGCAGGCTCCAGGCTCTGAGCTGTCAGCACAGAGCCCGATACGGGGCTCAAACTCATGAACCGTGAGATCATGACTTGAGTAGAAGTCAGACACCCAACCGATTGAGCCCTCCAGGCGCCCCTACCCTCTGAGTATCTTAAAGCAAATCCCGACCTTCATTTCCTTTCACCTATAAATACTTTAGGAGGCATTTCTAACAGGTACAGAGGGTTTGCTTGTTTTTTGCTTTTTTGTTTTTGTTTGATATAAGCACAATAGTAATCATGCCCAACAAAACCAGCAGCAATCTCATCTAATATCTGGTCTGTTCAATTTTCTCTTATTGTTTCAAAGTATCTTTTACAGTTGATTTGTTCAAATCAGGATCCAAACCAAGTCCACACTTTGCATTTGGTTCTCTGATCTCTTTCATCTCTTTTTCTCTGTAACGGTTACTGTCCAGCCATGTGAGTACTGGAGGAACTGGGCCACTTGTTCTGAAGAGTTCGTTCCTCACATTCTGGATTGAGCAGTTGCAGCCAAGAGGTGTCATCTAACTTGTTCTTCAGTCCCCTGTGTTTCCCCCACAAGCCAATAGTCAGGGCTGAGGTGTGCTTGGATTCAGGTTTGGTTTTGGCAAGAACACTTCCTAGGGTGCCCTGTGTATATCTTACTGCATCACATGAGGAGAGACATGAAGTCTTCAGCTAGTTTATGACAATTCCTTTCAAGGTCTCCATTGCTTTCTGGATAAGCAGAGCTTTAGTGTCTCGGGGTAAAAGGCCTTGGCACCAGAAACCGTCAGCCAGGAGGGCTTGGCCTCGAGCCCTCAGCCTGAGGGAAAAGCTGGCACCAAGCCCTCTCATTCTCATCCCACCCAGGGAACCTACAGGCTACAGGCTCCTTTCACTCTTCCTGAACAATTTATAGACATCTCAAGAAGACTAGACCTTGGCTAGGAGCTCCCTGAGGGCTGGACTGTGTCTCCCCTCAGCTTGAGGCTCTCCAGGGGCAAGGCTGTGTCTCCCCTCAGACTGGGGCTCCCTGAGGCAGGGGTGTGTCTTCTCCTCAGGCTGGGGCTCCCTGAGGAGAAGACCCAGGTTAGCATGGGGGAGGCAGGCCTGGCTTCATGGAGGTTGTGGCTTCCCCGGACCCCCAGCCTGAGATCTGTTGGAGTCCCGCAATTCTAGAAATAGCCCTCCCTCTCCCGTAGTAGAATCACCTTGTTTACTCAGTGCTTGTCCTGGTTCTAACCACAGATTAAGGCCCCACTCACCCTCTTAAGACAAAGCTCCTTAGGTGGTGAGCTGGCTATTTATATCAGAGTATTTCCCAGGCTACAAATCTTGCTCTGCTCAGGGCTCACCAGGGCTTGTAAGGGTCTTGATTAAGGTAGGACCTGTTTTGGATATAAAGTACTGTAGGTATTGAGGGAGGACACAAACAGGAGACACAACTCTGCCCTCAGGGAGCCCCAGTCTGAGGCAGGAGACAACCCTGTCCTCAGGGAGCCTCAGTCTGAGGCAAGACAAGCCCTGACCTGAGGAATCCCCAGTCTGCGAGGGGGAGGTTTGGGGGGGGGGGGAGACACGGCTCTGCCTTAAGGAGACTAGCAAGGTGGCTTCCCCATTTGGGGCAGTGAGTGAGGTGAGGTGGGAAGATAAGTGGTCTCCAGAAGGCCAGCCTGCAGAGTAGCTCAGAGCCTCTCCTGGCCTCAGCCCACACAACTGCAGGCCTGGCCTTCACTTCAGATACACATGTACTATGTATGGGGCAAGTCTGTAGGCTTTACCCCAGCTTAGGGACACCTGAGAGTGCATAAGGAGAGAGAATGGTGGACAGGAAAGGGTTTCTGGGACAGGGAACAAGGGAGGGAATCACGCTTTCTCACAAAGTTTAAATAGAAAAGCCAACACATAGGAGAGAGACCTGTGAGGCTCTGAAAAAACTCTGAGGGGAGGAGTGGGCAACTGTTGTGGGCTGGTCTTCCACTTCCTGTTTGGCTTTGGGTGAGGCTCCGCCCTGCCCTGCTCAGGGCACCACTTCTGCCTCCATAGAACAATCTGGTGGATTGCAAGGTCCTGCCCAGGTGGCTCTGCATGGGGCCTTCTCTGAGGGCCTGTGTCAAGCACATTCCTCACACTGCCTCATTTAAAGCTCCCCACGGCTGCCGAGAGGGGGCTGTAGTTATCCCCACCTCACACAGGTCCAGAGGATGAAGTCCCACAGATCAGAAATGTAGATTTGCGACTCAAAGGCTGGCTCCTCCCACTATACCCACTCCTCTCACGGGGACATTGGGAATGGCCCAGGTGGGATGTTGTGCTGCTGGGAGCAGGCCCAAGGGACAGCCTTCAGGTCAGGCAGAGGGACGAAGAGCATCTGAGCTCGGAGACCCCAGCCTCAAAGAGGCCTGCCGGGGCTGGTCATCGGTGGGAGACTACTGTCTGCTGAGGTGTCCAGGGACTACTGGCCCCTCAAGAGGGGGGCAGGAGACCCAAACTGACAGCCCTTCTGCTTCAGTCCTCCCACCCGGGACCACCTCGGGCCCCACCGCCAGGTGCCGAGTTACGGGCTGCAGGGGGAGAGCAGAGTGGTTTCTGCTCCCACCGTGCTCTTGGTGCACTCAGTTGGGCTCAAGTAAGTACTTCAGTAGCAACCACTTCAGCCAGTGACAAATGTCTGATACGGCCTCAGGCCAGGGGTGAGCTCTGCCCTCACAGACATGGTTGCTATCCTCACAGAAGCCTCTCAGAGCCTCTTCCTCACAGTTGGCAGAGACCCTGCCACCCGATCACAAGTGACTATTGCCCAGTGGTGTTGAATGGTCTGTTCCATTGCCACAGCTGTTGCCTGAGGGCACACGGAGCACATGTGAAGGCTCTCGTTCCTCCACCCTGCCCAGCCTCAGCCATGAGTTCACATTCACTGTGCACTTATTATCTGCCAGCCACGTTTCTAAGACCTTTTACACACATCCCTTCATATGATCCTCATGTCAACTCCATTTTACAGATGAGGGAGCTGAGGCCCAGAGAGGGTAAGGACCTTGTCCAGAGGGATGAGCTGGGAGTAAGTTCAGGTGTCCTGTGCACCCAGGATCACCCATTCTCTCGGCTGGGGTCCTGTCTAGGAAGTAGAGGTCAGGGACTGCAGACCATTGGAAATATGGTCACCAGAACCCAGGTGAGGACTTTTCTGGAACCAAGGAGGCCACATTGTACAGAACCTTCCTAAAGTCCTAATCATACTGATCAACAGTTCACAGAAAAGGAACCACAAATGGCTCTTCGACATATCAGAAGATACTCAACTTCATTCGTAATGAGAGAAATGGCAATTGAGACAACCCTGAGATACTATTTTTCATCTCTCAGGTTGGCAAAGATCAAAAATCGAACCCGTGTGGGTACAGCATGAAGGGTACGTTCTCTTGTGCATGTCTGTTGGGGGTATGATTCTACAAACGCCAGGGAGAAATATGGCAGGGATCTAGGGCAGTCACAGATGGATCCACACTTTGATGCAGGGATGTCCCCTCTAGGAATTTACCCTCTAGATATAGCCACAATATGCACAATGTTTAAATTAACAGGAGATTGGGAAAGCCCTAAACATCTATCAGTAGGGAACTGACTAGTGCCCCAGGACCATCTGTGCAACGGCAATACTGTGTAGCTCATTAAAAACCTGGAGAATACTCTCTATTGATAGATATAAAAAATCTCTAAGATACTGCTAAGGGAAAAAAGAAAGGTTCAACACAGGACGTTATCATTTGGGTAAAAAACAAGAAGAAAAAAAACATTTGCAGAATCTGTGTTTGCTTATCAGGTATGAAGTCTTTTTAGAAGGACAGACAGTTGGCTACAGTTTGGGGGGATCTGGAGGCCAAGGGACAAGAATGAGTTGGAGATTAAACATGGACATTTCAGGGGCGCCTGGGTGGCTCAGTCGGTTGAGCGTCCGACTTCGGCTCCGGTCATGATCTCACAGTCTGTTGAGTTCGAGCCCCGCGTCGGGCTCTGTGCTGACAGCTCAGAGCCTGGAGCCTGCTTTGGATTCTGTGTCTCCCTCTCTCTCTGTTCCTCCCCTGCTTGCGATCTGTCTGACTCTGTCTCAAAAATAAAAACATTAAAAAAAAATTAAAAAAAAAACAAAAAAACAAAAACATGGACATTTCGAAGCTAAACACTGCAATTATCATTTCAATGAATGTTGAAAACAGTTTCTATTATTTATGTTTATTATTGAGGTATAGTTTACATGCAACATTAGTTTTCGGATACAACATAATGATTTGCTATTTGCATATATTGCAAAATGAGCCCCACCATGCATCTAGTTAACATCTATCACTATACCAGGTTACAGAATTTTTTTTTCTTGTGATAAGAAACTTTTAAGATTTATTCTCTTAGCAACTTTCAATACAGCATTATTAACTATAGTCACGATGCTGTGTATTACATCCCCAGGACTTTTGGCCACTTTCACCCATTCTGCCCATCTCCCACACCTGTCCTGGCAACCACAACTTTCTTTGGTTTGTTTTTAGATTCCACATGTAAGTGAGATCATATGGTATTTGTCTTTATTATTTCACTTAGCATAATGTACTCAAGATCCACCCACATTTTTGCAAATGGCAAGATTTCTTTTTATAGAGATGAATAATATTCCAATGTGTGTGTGTGTGTGCCCTTGCGTGTGCGTATGTGTGTGTATGTACCAAAGTTTCTTTATCCATTCACCTATCAATGGACACTTAAGTAGTTACCATGTCTTGACTTTTGTAAATAATGCTGCAATGAACACAGGGATGCATGTATCTTTTTGATTTAATGTTTTCTTTTTTTCTTCTTCAAGATTTTATTTTTAAGTAATTTCTACACCCAATGTGGGGCTCGAACTCACAACCCCGAGATCAAGTGTTGCATGCTTCACTGACTGAGCCAGCTAGTGCCCCTGAGGTTAATGTTTTCATTTTTTTCAGATAGATACCCAGAATTGGAATTATAGTTTCTATTTTAAATAATTACATTTCTATTCTTATACTTTCTACTCTCATGTTTGTAAAAGTCTGTGCAACTTAAAAAAACCTTGTGATTCAAGATAACATGCATACACTTAGGTGCACAAATCTTAAGTGTGCAGGTTGATGAATTCTGGTGCATAAAGACACCTGGGTAACCTCACTCAGGTCAGGTAGGACACACTCAGATGCCTGATGAGGATGGGGAGAACTTTCAGAGTAAAGATGTCTGCCCCTTTTGAATTCTGAACCCACATGAATGTATGGTGCACCCTAACCAAATATATACTTACAAATGGAAGTGCAAAAGTAATACGGGCTGCAGCCTTCAGGTGAGTAAGGAGATCCCACCTGGCTAGGGGCAGAGTTCACTGTGGACAGCAAGCAAGTTGAGGGCAAGGACTGTAACTGTTTCCAGTCTCATTCCCTGTCCCTGCACAGGCCCTGGGCTACAGCAGGCCTTCTGGAAATATATACTGAACAGAACCCATCTGGCCAGAGGGAGCCTTGGTCCCTAGTGACTTTTTAGAGGTAAGGTTGCAGAGGGGCTGGGGGGCAAAGGCTGTTGGCCACGAATGCTAGGCAGTCCTGTTCCAGTCACCACCTGTCCTACCAGGCTGACATGGTTCCAAGAAATTGCTGCATGCAGGGGCCTGGCAGTACAAAGCATGGTTGGATGCATTTCTGTATTCCTTATTTACTCGCTTCTTGGTTTATCATCTGTCTCAACCCTCAAGAACACAAACTCTAGGAAGTAGGGACATTGGTTCTCTAGTGTCATTTCTCCACCTTCAGCTTCTAGAACAGTGGCTGGCACATAGTAGGTGCCTTTATTATTTCACGAATGAATGGATGGATGGATGGATGAATGAATATTACAGCTTTTCAGAGCTGTGGGATGGGAGGAACTGGCCCCTGGTGAGAAGTCTGAGAAGCCCCTAATCTTTCTCCTCCAGTCGCATCAAGAGCAATGTGGACGGGCGATACCTGGTGGATGGTGTTCCCTTCAGCTGCTGCAACCCCAACTCGCCACGGCCCTGCATTCAGTACCAGCTCACCAACAATTCGGCTCACTACAGCTACAACCACCAGACAGAGGAGCTCAACCTGTGGGTGCGTGGCTGCAGGGCCGCCCTGCTAAGCTACTACGGCAGCCTCATGAACTCCATGGGTGCCGTCACACTCCTCGTCTGGCTCTTTGAGGTAGGCTCTGGGCCAGCTGGGGGCGAGGGGAGTGGGGGTCACATGCCCCTTTTGGATTTAATGGGTGGGGCCCAGCCTGGGGCGCTTGCCTCTCTCCTCAGAAGCAGCCCTCAGCCTTGCTGTGGGTGAGGCAGGCAGGCCTAAGTTTAAACCCCAGCACCTCTACTATTTTTTGTTTCTTTCCTGTCACTCAAAAAATAATTGATAGAGGTGAAATTCACAGAACAGAAAATGAACCATTTTAAAGTGAGCAATGTAATGGCATTTAGTACATTCACAATGTTGTACAACTACTACAACATCCGCTACCACCTCTATCTAGTTGTAAAACATTTCCATCACTCCCAAAGAGAAGCTCCTATCCATTAAGCAGCGTACTTCCCATCTCCCGCCCCCCTGCCTCCCACCCCTCCAGCCCCTGGAAACCATTAATCTGTGCTCCAGCTTTGTGGATTTATCCATCCTGGACAAAATTTTATATAAATGCCATGAAAATATGTGACCTTTTCTGTCTGCCTTCTTTCACTTTGCATGTTTTAGAGGTTCATCATGTGCCTTTGTTTTTTCAGTCTGGGGTCTTGGAAAGTTACTTAACATCTCTTTATATGGGACCGACAGCACTTAGCTTTGGGATTCCTGGGGGGGAACAGGGGGTGATATGTATTATGTCCAGGAAATGGGAGCTATTTGGATTTGTGCTTCTCTCAAGATTCTGGTAGCAATTTACCTGTTATTCGAACTATTTGTGGATTTATCTGATTTCACCTATAAGGCTTAATTCCTCTCTGTACAGAACTTGGGATGTAGCAAGATGTCATTCATTCATTTATCTGAGTTATTTCTTAAACACCTGAGTGCTGGGCGCTGTCCCGGGTGCTGAATGAGAGCAAGTGTTTGTGAGTGGTAAACCAAGGTGGTACAGAGGGTGACTCAGGGGCTCTGGCTTTCAGCTGGCAGCAGAAAATCCACTCCAAAATCCAGAAGTCCAAAACCAGAAATATCAGTGGGGAAAGTTTGCCCATTAGAGGAGATTCACTGAAAGTTTCCTTTAAGTAAGTCGCTCCCTTAGTGCTATGGAATTTAACATGTAGCTGTGCCCTGGGCTGAGATGACTACTTCTAACTCACCACATCACACTGCAGGTACTGTATTGTCTGGGGGTAGGCTGGCTGGGGAAGGGAGGGTTTCTTTTCATGTCAAGGCAAATGAATGACGTTTTACTGGTTGTTGACTACTTGAGGCACAGTCTTGGGAATGACTGGGTAGAGCGAGGTGAGAAGCTTACTGCTGGAAGGTCAGAAGCTCATGTACCCTGAAAACCCGTGAAAAGACTGAAAGGCTAACAGTGGGAAAACAGGGTTCCACTGGCTGCCTCTCAGTTTCCTCGCCTTTCCAGGAAGCTAGTGACTGTATGAGATGAGGACCAGCTCACTGGGAACAGGGAGTAAATGCTCTTGACTTTTAGCTGAGGCCTTCAGTTAGAGCTCTGTGATGGGCATGAGGATGGCTAAAGTAAGATAGGGCTCTGGCTTGAGCCTTGCTCTCCTGGGCCTCACAATCCAGTTAGGAGGTGACATCTAACTCATGAACCAAAGGGAGGACCATGACCAAGTGCAAAATTCATAATGCAGCAGTGGGCCTACTTCAGGAAAGGAGGAGGGAATCAGAGTAGGAGTATGTACACCAGGAGGACGTCCTGGAGGAGGTGAGTTTTTTCACCATAAACATTATATTAAACTTTCAACGGACAATGACAATAACGAAAACCTAAAACATCAATCACTAATGCCATCCACCACTGCAATTATAAAGTGCTCCCATAGCATTCATTTAGTAGATGTTTACTGAAGCCCTACCACCACCGGGTGCTGTTCTATGGGCTGGGAGACTGAGTGAACAAGATGCATCGGGGGTGGACGGTCTCCATGAGCAGGCCTCGCCAGCTCAGAGTTTGTTATACCACGAAAGGAGAAATGTAAGAGAGTGAAGCGGGAATCTATGTAGAAACAAAGGGTAACACGATACATTGGAAAGATGCAAACAGTACTTACCACACTAATAACCAATTACAGCTGACACATCTATTCATCCTTACTGGGTACCACGTACAATGCTCTACACATCCTGACATGTCACAGCATGCACAAGAGGCAGGAGACACTCCATCTGAAAATTTGCAAACCACATGAGTAAACTGAGGTTTCTTACCCACATGGCTGGCTAAGTATCAGGACTGGGGTTTGAACCCAGGCATTTTGGCACCACAGCCTGCTACAGCGACTGCTGGTGAACAAACGCAAACAAATCACCCACTCATCCCCACACTAATCAAAATAGCAGAAGTAGAAGGAAACCACATATGATAATATTGCTTGCCGAAAAGGAGGTGACTTTTTAATTCTGTCTAGCAAATAGTTTACCCAACACCTCATATGTGCCAAACAATGTGCTAGGAACGGGATGGGGGTGCAAGGAGGAGAAACCTAGGACTAATCCCCCCAGAACGGGTGAGACTGGAGAGAAAGAGGAGGCAGAATGGGTAGCAGGGTCACTCACTGAGGGCTGAAGCTGAATTGAAGGGGGAGCGTGGAGAGGAACAACGTTTAAGGCAAACAACAAGAGGTAAAGGCTGGTGAGAAGAAAGTGTGGATGGGACCCAAAGAAGCCCAGGGTGGCCAGAAAGGCAGGAGAATAGGGCTGGAGATGAGGCTGGAGAAAAGAGAGCTATTTTGAGCACCAGGCCAGGCTGGTGGGCAGGCCCTCACCAACCCAGACTCAGCAGAGCCTGTCACACTCGAAGGGCCCCCGGGGTGAAGAGGCTGGTGGCTTCCAGGGTTTCCTAACAACCTCAGTCCCCACCTACTTCTCCCAGACCTCCTCTAAGTCTCTTCTCCCCACCAGGTGTCCATCACAATTGGCCTACGCTACCTGCACACAGCACTGGAAAGTGTGTCGAACCCCGAAGACCTTGAGTGCGAGAGTGAGGGCTGGCTTCTGGAAAAGAGCGTGTCGGAGACTTGGAAGGCCTTTCTGGAGAGCTTGAAAAAGCTGGGCAAGAGTAACCAGGTGGAAGCCGAGGGTGCAGACGCAGGCCAGGCCCCAGAGGCTGGCTGATGGCCCTGGGCCCCCTCCCCTCCTGAACACTGAGAAGTAGCGGACTCCAAGAAAGCGGATACCCCACTTATCCAATCTGAATCTCCCAAGGAGGGCAGCCATCTTACTACAGAGACTCTTTCTGATGGTGGGATTTAAAGTTTAGGGTCCCTAAAACCATTTGGCAAACATTTATTGAATGACTTAAAATATTAGTGAATGAGCCCTGGCTCAGGCCCACTACTTCCCGATATGCCCTCATGGTGGACTCAGGGCGCCTCTCAGTGGATCACTCTTCATAGCACATGAATTCAGTTCCACCCTGAGGCTACTACTGGCTGCACTGAGGGCAACTCCCCTTTTTAAGAGTTTGCCATTACAGGCTCCAAGTTGTTTCATTCTACATCCAAAGTGTCACTTGGTGCATAAGCACAGGAGTCTGAAAAATGTACTGGCCATGTCGTCATTCTTCTGTTTTTAAATGCCAAGACTGACAGGACAGCCATTTTGCTTGTGTAATTGTGCAGGGCAGGGGATAGTTATATTTTTCTAAGAGTAATGGGCTCTCCAAAGCACTGAGGGCCCACGAGAGGAATTCTTCAATCATGGGGCAAGAGAACTTAAAGACAGGGGATTATTTTCCTCACCAAAAACATAGTTAAAGGCTACTCTGTGTCACATCCCCATGCCCTCGCTTAGCCTGGAGTGAGCTATGGGCTGAGGAAGTCAGGTTGTTGGCTGTTCCGGCAACATCACGCCCCTGAAGTGCCAGGTGACCTCCTTTGGCTTGTCTGTGGAAGCACTAGACTAGGTGGCTGCTCTTCACTGGAAGAGGAGTAACAATGAGACAAGAGTCTACCCTCTGGACACTGGGCCTCTCCTCTTAGACCCACACAGGTGGCCACAACAGCCCACACGGGTGACACTAATGGTCTACAGTGGAGGGCAAAGCATCCTCTGGAAGCTTCTTCCTGTTTCCTTCCCCAGATACCTATCCTGCAAAGCAGTATTTCTGGAATGCCTCTGTATTAAAGATTCTTTGAAACTCAGTCCATCTTCCTGAGCTAGTGACTCCAAGAGAAATTTTACCTTCTTTCAGGGAAGAGAGAAAAGGGAAGCTTTTAGGGGAAGGAGAGAACGGCTTCATTGTTGTGCTGAGTGTTCAGTGGGGAGACAATAAGACTTTGGGTGCTGCCTGGGGCATGTTCTGGGGCTCTCATTCTCCCAGGCATTAAAACATTTGGACACTCTTGCTCTTGGGGCACATGGGTGGCTCAGTCAGTTAAGCATCTGACTTTGGTCATGATCTCACGGGTTCGTGAGTTCAAGCCTCGTGTTGGGCTCTGTGCTGACAGCTCAGAGCCTGAAGCCTGCTTCAGATTCTATGTCTCCCTCTCCCTCTGCCCCTCCCCCGTTCAGGCTCTGTCTGTGTCTCAAAAATATATAAATACTAAAAAAAAAAAACAACAAAAAACCCCCCCAAAAAACCAAACCAGAACAAAACAAACATTTGGACACTCTCAGACTTTGGCCCCAGGTTTAATTTAATTAGACTTTGGAGTCTCCTTGAGACCAAAGAATGGTCCACATTGAAAATGCTGAGGTAGTCAGCCACCTCTGACAAGGGTCCTGGAACTCTCTCCCCTCGGGAGTGCTGAGAATCATCGAGGAAGTGCTGCTCTAGGCTCATGTGTAACTGTGCTGTTAACAGCTGTACGATAGACATTAAAAATTATATTGTGTGAAAATCACTTGTGTTAAACACTGTCTTAGCCTATTCGACTGTATGTTATCACATGATTCCCAATTCTAGCCAGTATTTGTTAACAAAACCCAACTGAACCTGACCCTAAAGGGAAGCATGGTTACCAGTCAGGGCATCACCTCTCCCTCTCACCATCTCATCTGCAAGAACACTGATTATAAGGCTATCCCAAATATTCTCTACATTGACCAGTTCAGACCAGAGCTGAATTTATTTAATATTTTCATGTGTGGAATCTTAGTTTAGTGATTTAAGCGAAAATTCCAAACCATTTTTCCCTGCTCTGGTCAAAACGTATTTTCCCAAACAAGGAAACACAAGTCTCTGTGGGGCCAGGTTATAGGGCAGATGTAAGCAACCTTAGAATCTGAGAGCTGCTGGGAGGACCAAGGGTGAACTGACCCTATGATAAATATCCCCAGTTGGTTTAAGCAGACGTAGGGCGAGCTGCACTTCACAGGGCTTCTCAGGTAGTGGCCAACAAGACTCTGACCTGGGTCTTCCTTGTGTCTAACCTCAGGCTTTCCTGGGACCAGTATAAATTCATTTCTCCCAGGGGACTCAACCAGGTTTTCAAGTCTGGCAGCCCTTCCTTGGGGCAGGGTGAGAGGTAAGACAGCACATTAGGCCTTTTCCACTTTTAAAACACTTTCTCCAGAGTGAAGAAGTAGGTACTAGCTGCTTATTTTGAACATTTAGGAAGACAAGTGTGCTGGAATCTGTGGCTTCAGTTCAAGAACCCATAGCTTCTTGCAACACGTTCAAGCCCAGGACTGAACCACCAGCAAATAAACCCCAAGTAACCTCAATATAGGTTAATAAGATTAGGTGCTTGCTCGGCACGCTCCCCTTTCCCTCCTTGTCCGGGCACCTGTAATGCTAGGCCAGCAGGTTTGCAGCTTAGCCAGGAGCAGGGCCGAGTGGGGGAGGGAAGGGAGACCAAGACAACTCGGGTCTCTGACTTGCTACTAGAGGAGAACACGGCTCCCGATGACAGGGTGGCCAGCCAGCAGCACCGTGTGTTAGGGACAGGAATGTGGGGGCGAATGGTATGGAAGACCAGGGGGAGAGGGATGCCTTCCTGGTCCTCAGTGGACAGGAGATTTGCTTGAAGGAGGGGGAAACATCAGTCTTTTAACTTCTGATGGTGTTTTGTCCTTCCAAACAGAGGATGAATATAAACAGCAAAGTTAGAGAATGTTGTGCAAAGACGGAATACAGCAGGTTAAGACAGAAGGAGAAAATTCCTAGCTAATTACCAAGGGGAATGGAAATGTAGTTTCACACAAAAACCTGCACAATAACGTTTTCATTTTTTTCATAATCACCAAAAACCGCCCAAATGTCCTTCACACCTGATAACTGCATAAACATCTGCACAGTGGAACACCGCTCAGCAACCATAAAGAACACGGATGACTCTCCAATGCATTAGTCTTCTTAGAAAAGCCAGGCTCAAAAGGCTACATGTGATACATATTTATAGGACATTCTGGAAGAGGCAAAACAAAGGGACAGGAAGATTAGTGGTTGTCTGGGGGTCAGGACCGGGGAAGAAGGTGACCACAAAAGGGGCTTGAGGGAACGTCCTGGGCAGACAAAACTGTTCTGTTTGATAGCAGTAGTTGTATGCCTTTGTTAAAATACATAAAACTGTCCATTAAAAAGGATGAATTTTACTATTTGTAAAATACCTTAATACACTTGACTTAAAAAAAACAAGAATAAGGACAGAGCAAGGAGTGTGTCAGAGGGCTTAATGACCCTTGGAACTGCTGACATTTGGACCAGGGAAGAGAGTAAGCTGGGAGCAGCATTAAAAGCTAGAAGACAGGGAGAACACATGGAAACCTTGCTTTCTTAGTTTATGCCTTCTGTTTTAAGAGGATTTTGAAAAGCACAGCAGAGTTCTTGTAGGCAATGACTCTCCTGCAAATTAAGGACATAGCTTCCTTCCTCCACGTGTCTCTCATAAGCAGAGAATGTCTGGGGAGTGTGTAAGAACAAGGACCTGAAGATTACCAGGGAAGAAAGAGCAAGAAGAGTATAAACCTGAAGACAGGTCATATACCTGGAAGAGACTTTGAGTGCTCTGTTTCCCCAGTGATTCGAGGTTCAAAATGGTTCAGAAGTTCACGAGCTGTTGCAGCCAATGAATATGAAGCTTAATCAGCTGAAATGATGATCCAGCTTTCTCTGGTAAGGTCAAGTTGGTTTGGCTAATGGCCATAACTGACACTAATAATATAAGCCTCTTAATTTTCAAGCTAATAAAGATGTTCCACTTTATTTGTAGCAAGGTGACATGGGGAACATTTCCATGGCATTTAAGTGTGCGAAACAAAACAAAGAAAATGTAGGCAGACTCAAAGTAATGTCAACACCTAAAGCATTTATTTGGATATCTTTAAACTTTTTACATATGATACATTCCAAATTTTACAAGATGTCCACAGATATTAAAGTTATGGCCAATTTATTAAACAGATATGATTTTCCCTGATATGGAAAGGATGTTATATAAACATTTCTACAATAAACATAATACATGCGGAAAAAATCATAAAAACTAAGATGATTCATTAGGTAGGGAAGACAATTAGCTTAATGATGCACACACCAGAAACTGGAAGAGTGCGTGTGTTGCTGTTTCATGTAAATTCATCAGACTCCCTGACATTCTCAGAGAATGAAATCCAGGGACACCCTCTGCTAACAACAGACTTCTATGAAGTCATTCCTGAAAGCCAGAGTATTGTTATGATTTGGTAAAAATGTTTATACTCCATTTACAGAGAGGGAACCTGGACTTACTTTAAGCTTGGTGAAGATATGGAGAAAGCCAAAAGAAGCTGGACTTAACGCTAAAGGAATGGGGATGTGAAAAAGGCCAAAATAAACATTAAAATCATTGTGCCATCCACAGCCTCAGATCTTATGAACAGAAGGCCAGAAAACAGGGGAGAGTGCTGGGTCCTAAGTTGGATTTTCTTCCTGTTGGTCCTCCTCTCAGCTGGGTGAGCCAGTCCCAAGCAAAAAGGGTTAAGGTCATCCTTTCAGAGGATGGGTTCCTGTCACACACTACCGTGGAAGAAGCAGTGAATGTGGCTTCTGCATTCCCACTTATTTTAGCCTAAAGTCTGGAATCCTGATCTTCCTCCTGGGTTTACTGCAGTGTATGCAAAGCTGAGTGGAACAGAACTTTTAGATGCAATTCCAAACGGACTGAGTGAAAGGGTTACTTTCATTGGCTAAAAAAATCCAAGACCCTCTTATGATTCATTTGTCCCTTAGCCCCACCTCGGAGAGGCTCAGAATGTATTCCTCCACTAAATCTGCCATCACTCTCTGTGGATATTCAAGCTCTCAGCACACATGTATCAAACGAGAGTGGCTGTGTAGTATTAAGAGTTAAAAGCTATTTTACTAAGTGGCTATCATTCTGGGAAGGCACCTCTTAGTAAGAACAATAATGTTTAAAAATAATAAAAAGCCTGGGCACACAGGCTGTCCCAGGAATGTACTAAGTGAGCCAGCAGGTAAACAGCAGTTCATCTATTCCAGGAAATGCTGGAAGGGGTAGGGAAACCTCAAAACACCGAGTTCTAATTTTTTCTCCTAGTGTTTGATTCAGGATGCATACAATCTCTCGGTTTAGTCTTAGAAATGGGAATATATTGTCTGAAAAATTAGGATATTCTAAGGTTTCAAAAAGCCCTTTAAAATGAGTTTTTCTCTCAAAGCCAAAAGTCTTGCCAAAAACAAAAACCAAAAACCAAAAAACCATGTAACAAAAAAAACCCAACTTCTATAGCCCTGAAAACCACTCAGCATACGAAGCAAATGCCTCTCCCCTTCATCCCACAGGTGCACACATGCCCCAACCCGCTCACAGCGATGGAGACAAGGGATTGCCGCTTTCAAGATCCACTGCTTTGCTCTTAGAGGTAGGGTCCCGTCAGCGGAGGGGACAGCGACCCAATCCCAGTGGTGAGAGTCACTGAAAGGGACCAAGAAGTGTGACCCCGAGAGACCACAGAGACTTTTTCCTGCCGCTGTCGAATCAGCTTCAGGCCTGGAGTTCCTTGTGATCAGTAATGTAACATGGCTCAGACTACTGGGAATGGTCACAGTCACATGCCCACAAAGGGTCGTGTCCAGCTGGGGAAGAGAGTGCTTCTCGCTGGATCCTAAAACTCAAGCAGTTACGTTTGAGGGACACAGCAAACAGTGCAAGAAAATCCGCTGATGGAAGGTGATTTTCATCAGTCCCTGGAGCCAGAAACTATGAAAACAAAACTAGGAAGGAAAGCTTAAATAAAGAATTGATTTCCAAATTCAGTAGAATTTATTTCCTATTCTCTTTCTTGAAAAGCCAACTGGGTTATAAAACTCCAAGTTTCTGTTTTTGGTAGTGAAGTAATTATAAATGCTGCCAGTCGATGCCAACCAGTGTCTGATTTGCTTCCTGTGCATGTCCAATTTCCTCCGTGATACTGTGTTGGTGCCAAAGCTTCTGAATCTTCTTAAATCGCTCTTTGCACAAGTGTAAAGGATTTCCCCGTCTAGAAGGAAGACGCACGTCACTCAGGATGCATTCTGTTTATTCATCTATTACACCCCAACCTTTCCTGATTTAGGAACAGTTACAAGTACTGGTTTAAGATCCTCTGCAAAATTCCTGTTCTGCACGAGACCGTGGCTAATAACACATTAGCTCTGAAGGCTGGCTAGGAGCATCTGAAGGGAGTAAGTGCCGAAAAGAAGAGGAAAAACGCATGCGAGCTACACTTAACTCAGACTGGGGTGAGGGAAGGGAGGGTGGGCCTGGGCAGGAGGGTGTAGGGGGAGAAGCTAAAACTACCCATTCATCATCTACTTTGCTGCTAAAATGTTAAGTAAGAAGGGAGGAGGCAGGGGAGGGAATGGGAGGAAAATTGCAAGGGTAAAAATGTTCCCCGGAGTGCTGTCTTCCAGCCAGAGTCTAATAAGCAAAGCAGCCAAATGTGAATAATTTCTGGGTCTAATTTACCCAAAGCAAAGGTTTTGGTGAGTTCATGCTGGTGGCCTTTGCTCCTGCTTCAGGGCACACCGGTCCTCTCACTCGTTAACCAGGGCTCTTTATCGTATGAGCCCACGCTCCTTGGGGCAACAGGAGAACCAGCACCAGGTGGCATATGCGGGTAACCTTGCAGCTGAGTGCCCGGAGCAGCCCCCTACTTCTCTTGCTTTGGTTTCCAGGCGTTCATTTTCTCCGCCCCAAGGCTGGATGGTTCTGTCTAGGTTAAGACTTTCACCTCCTCTGGGCGAAAAGATGGTCTGAAAGAAGTTCTTTTATAGTGCTTGAGGGAAGTGTCATTAGCATTTTCTTATGATATAATAGAAGCAGCCAGAGGAGAAGTGATTAAGCCTCATATACTGTTGTCTTGTTTTGTATGTTCTCTTTGTTCCCAGACTCTTAAGTTAATAAGATAAGCGCATCTCTCTCTCTCTCTCTCTCTTTTAAAGTAGGCTCCAAGCCCAATGTGGGGCTTGAACTCACAACCCTGAGGTCAAGTTCCATGCTCTACCGAGAGCCAGCCCCACACACATCTCTCATCAATTAAGATTTGCTCTTTTATATCACCGGAACAACACTGGGTCTCCTCATACAAAGCCACACAAGTCACAACAGGCTATCGCCACAGTGTTCTGATGCTGTGGATGCCACATGGCCATTTCAACGGTTCTCTGGGGTGATAAATGGAAAAAGTTGTACTCTCTCCTATTCTTTCCTCTTGTCTATTCTGATGGCCATCATGAAATTCTGAGGGCTGGGAAAGGTAATGGCGAGCGAGGCAGCCAGGGTGCCCTCCTTGGAAGAGTCCACCTCCACCAGAACAGAAGGTCTACAGCCCCTGGGCTGTTGGCAGGCAGACCTCACTCAGGTCTACCACATTCACCAGGTACTGAAGGCTCTGGAGGCCCAGGGTCAGCCAACCCAGCCCCCCAGCATGGGCCCTTACCTGAGTCCCTGGTCAGTCTCCCCATAGTCATCAAGGTAAGGAGGAGAATAAAAACAGCCTTTGGTTTTGCCAGCTAAAAATAGCACCTGACATTCCCGTACTCTGTAGAGAGACCGTTTATACATTCTAGATTAGTAACGGATGTCTGGATTCAGTTCCTAATGGACTCGAGTCTTATAAAAATAAACAACACTAGTGCTGGAAGAGAAGAAACAGCATTTATAGCAGAGACACTTAAAGTATCAACACATCCACCCAAGTTTTAAAAGTAATTAAACTGATTGTATTGTAACCAGTAACGATTGCATTGTAAGGCAATACAGCAAGGGACATTTTGGGTTAGGAATCGATGACTCATATAACACTAGCATTTAAAAAATTAAGTGTGAGAAAGATCATTAACTTCTAAGCATAAAATAGTGACTGATATTTTAACAGCTATTATGAAGAAACTGTTCGTTGAAAAAATGTACAAAAACATTCTGAATTAGGTTGACTTGAAACACAACGCAACACTGTACATGACCAAAAGAATTTTGAAATATGCCAGAGAAGAGAAAATGCTACTTTTATATTTCTCCTAAGGGCTATTTAAAAATGGATCTCCCCAACCCTTTGAGAGGTTTGCCTGACCTTTTTTGTGTATTAATAATTCAGCTCAATTCAACGTTTATTGAGAACCTGTCATGTGTAAGAAGTTGTCAGGTACCAGGGGACTAAGATACCTAAGATACGGATATAATCTATGCCCCAGGGGAGCTCACACTCATGTCACTTCTCTCCTTCAAACCCTGAACTGGCTTCCATCTGACTCTGGTATGTCACCAGGACATAGCAGGCCCCACAATACTTCCCCTTGTGCACACTTCTCCAGCGACACTAGCCTCATTGCTGTTTCCTGAACACAGCAGGCACATTTCCCAGTAATTTTGCAATTGCTATTCCTGCCTAGAGTTTTCTTCCTACTTCTTTCGGTGTTTATTCAAAAGTCACCTTCTCAGGGAACCTTCCCTGGTTCCCTAACTAAAAATCCAACTCCTCGTCTGCCATCTCATATTTCTCTCCTTGCTTTACTTTTTGTCCTCTGAGTGTATCACTTTCTAAATTCGTATCAGCCTTATTTATTTTCTATCTCCCACACTAGAAAATGAGCTCCACAAAGGCAGAGATTTTTGTCTGTCTTGCTGACTACTGCATTCTCAAAGCCCACTACACAGTAGTCACTAATAAGTATTGGCTGTATATTGTCTAATATATACAACCATCGTTGACCCTAGAACAACACGGTGGTTAGGGGTGCCAACCTCCCCGTGCAGTTGAATATCTGTGTATAAGCTCTGACTCCCCCAAAATTTAACTACTAATAGTTCATTGTTGACTGGAAGCTTTACCGATAACATAGACAATGACTAACACACATCTTGCATGTTTTATGTATTATTTACTGTTTTCTTACAACAAAGCAAGCTAGAGAAAAGATGTTATCAGTTATGAAGAAACTCAGAAAGAAGATAAAATACATTTACAGTACTGTATTTACTGAAAAAAACTGACATATAAGTGGACTTGCATACAGTTCCAAACCGTGTTGTTCAAGGGTCAACAGTATATACATCAGCCAGCGATATGTATGGATCCCAAGCCATAAGGAAACAAGGGAAGTAATTCTGATTCGATTTGGGCAGAAAATCAAGGACAGTTTCACATTAGAATGAGGCACAAAGAAAGCAGAACTGAATTGTCATGGAGGTGGGAAGGATGACCATGGAAGCAGCAGCAAAGAGACAGCATGAGCCAAATATGAGCTGTGACGAGAGGAAGCTCCCCTGTTCCTCGAATGAGTAAAACACAAGAGAACAGCAGTCTCAAAATTCTTTGCAACACAGTAGTTTCTTGTGCTGTCCCTCAACATTCATATACCATGGCAGATGCGAAGGAAAAAGTGCCCAGCGGGCCTCACCTGAGGAAGATGCCCACCCCAGAACCACAGGAGTAGGTGTGAGCGGTGCAGGCTCCCACGTCTTCCCCTTCCAGTTCCGTCTGACAGCAGTAGCTCTGGGAGCACAGCAGAGTTCCACACACAAGGCACAGAGTGGGGGCTCTGCTCTTATCACCACCTGATTTGGGGCACCTCCATGGGACAGAAAGCGCTCAAGTCATTGCTCTAACAAAGAGTGGTTAAAGAGCTGACGGTGGTAAAGCCATCCCAGAAAAATTTTCCAATATCAAGTAGAGCTAAAGAGGCCTATATTCTATGGCCCAGGCAAATTTATTTCTAAAATTGGGAACACCTCACGCAAAAACCATGGATGGGAAATAATCTATCAACAATTGGAGAAGCGGTAAGTAAAATCAATAGGAGAAAAAAACATGTAAATTCTGCTATCCTGTGATGAAATACTACACAAGAGGGAGAAGTGATGAATTATAAGTTATGTATGTCGAATGTATAAAAACTCTTAACGAAGTTTGCTGAGTGACAAAAACTATAGAGTATATACAGTAGAGTGCCATTTTAAAGCCTAGAACATGTGAAATAAATATATGCTGCTTGGGAATATAAACGTTTGCGGCTAACGTGTACATGCACAGGAAGGCTCAACACCTTGGGAGGACAGTAGATCTCTGTGAGGGGAGGAGGAAGCACCAGGGGAGAAATACACAAGGCAGCTTCAACCGTCTAGGTAACGTTCCATTTTTCATACTATGGATTATTATTTATACTGCTTCTATGTCAAACATTTAAAAACATTACCAAGGGCTCTTATTAAAGTGTAAATGGTTATTTAGATAACCCGTAGTGACATTTTGTCCCCCACTGCCCCGTTTCTCGTATCTTATTCTGGAGCGTGCTGGAATGACGCTGTTACAAGTCGGGCAGGGTAAAACTCTAACCAACGTTATAATTCCCCTACCCAAACGAGGCTGAACAACAACAAAATCCCTTAAATTCTGTGTAGAGAAGTGAGTGCTTCCAATGGTAGGAAAGGCTCAACACTTGAATATCAGAACTTACGAGAAATTAGATGCTTGATTAATGAGGCTGCTGTAATCCTCTGGAAGGTCTATTAATTTGTTGGATTCTCTTGGATAGCTAAAACAAAACAAAACACACCAACAAAAACACATAAAAAACAAGTTAGAAGTCCTATTATAACAATGACAGGTAACTCTTAGTTAAAAAAAAAAAAATGAACACTGAATCTGGGTGACTGGGTGTTACCACAGTGGCATGAATGGTATGAGAAGCCATAGTCAGAAATCAAAACGGCACTCGGTTTTTTTGATGCAGTGTCTTTATTATTATTATCTTTTGTTTTTTTTAGGTAAGCTCTACACCCAACATGGGGTTTGAACTCACAACCCCGAGATCAAGAGTCCCATGCTCTCCCACTGAGCCAGCCAGGTGCCCCTAAAAAGGCCCTCTTAAATAACACAGGGCCCTAGGGTTTACATTTTTACTTGAAGAGCTCAGAATACATTATCGAGGTAGCAGACAGTACTTAGTACCTGCCCCCATTAAAGTGAGAATGTGGGAGCTCTGAGAAGGAAGGGAAGACACTCCTCCCTGGGCTTCTAAGGAAACAGCACAGTAATGGAGAGCCCAACCATACAATTCAGGGTAAGACACAAAAGATATGCTTACTAAGGGTGATCTTGAGGCAGAAATGAGTTGGAGGAGAGAAGGCAATAGAAAACACAGACTTTCTTTAGCGATACCAGGCCCTGTTGGTTCTGTGACAAGTTAATTCAGGTAAAAGATCCAAATCCAACTGGTATGTGAGGACCTGCTCTCAGTGCTCACCTATTCCCAGCACACACTGTGCGACATGGCCTGCCCCTTCTGTCCCTACTGCAGGGACAGACAGCCGGGGGGGAGTTACTGAGACAGATTCTTACTCCAGAGTCACCTGGGGGGAATTTTGGGGAGACACACATGTCAACTTTAGAGAAACTGGATTTGGTAGGTAGGAGCCTGGGTATTTTTATTTTAAGATTTAAAAATTTTTAAGTAATCTTTATACCTAATGTGGGGCTTGGACTCATGACCCCAAGATTAAGAGTCTCATGCTCTACCGACTGAGTCAGCCAGGCACCTCTAGGCCTGAGTAAAAAGTTCCCAAAGTTATTATGATGTATACTTCAAGTAGAGAACTACTGTCCCACATGACAGTAGGGTTGAACCATATGAAACTGGCGATATTCAACCATTTTTGACTTATAACAATCAGAATTCCACATGGCTCAACCTATTAAAATTAGGGTGCTATCATCTCTAGATTTGGGACAGGCTATTTATAATATCAAAGAAATAGAACAGCCAATCTCCTCTGGCTTTCTGATTTTTATGGATGATGTATACAACAGAACCAAGGAGAGATTAACAGATGAAATACATTTGTCATCACCCAGGATAGCACACTTTACTATGGAATCAAAATAGAGCTAATGTCAAAAAGGAATGAAGGGGGTTAAAAAAAGTGAATGAAATAAAAAAAAGGCATGATTTGATAATCACTGAAGCTGAGTGACAGGAATGTGGAGCCTCATATTATTCTTCATACTTTTGGATAGTTTAAAATTTTCCATAATAAAAGGGAAAAACAAAGCTAACAAAAACTTGGAAAAGGAGCTACATTTTAATTTTTATCTTATTTACTTTAATATTTAGTTTTTGGGAGAGTGCAAGTGCGGGAGGAACAGAGAGAGGGGGAAAGAGGATCCAAGGAGGCTCTGTGCCGACAGGCTGACAGGAGCAAGCCTGATGTGGGGCTCGAACTTGCGAACCGTGAAATGATGACTCAAGCTGAAGTTGGACACTCAACCAACTGAGCCACTCAGGTGCATCAGGACCTACATTTTTAAAAAAGCTAACATTCTAAAACACAGTAACTTTGCTATTTGTTTCTTCTGCCAAGAATAATGCACTATACTTATATTCATAATTCTGATTTTTTTTTTTTTTTTTTTTAATGAGAGGGAGAGAAAGCATGCATGGGAGCAGGGGAAAGGGGCAGAAGGGGAGAGAGAGACAGAGAGACAGAGAGACAGAGAGACAGAGAGACAGAGAGAGAGAGAGAGAGAGAGA
>NW_026057580.1:377692-398337 GCF_023721935.1 Panthera uncia
AGAGAGAGAGAGAGAGAGAGAGAGAGAGAGAGAGAGAGAGAGAATCCTAAGCAGGCTTCATGCTCAGCACAGAGCCCAATCTCAACAACCCTGGGATCATGACTTGAGCTGAAATCAAGAGCTGGATGCTCAACCGAATGAGCCACCCAGGCGCTCCTCATAAATCTGATTCTTTTATAAACTCTCGTTAGACTAAGAAGAAAAAAGTATGAAAGCAGGATGTTCTACCTCCTGGAATTACTTTATAAAGGTCTGGGAGGTCAATTTTAAAGGAATGGCACACTTACAACCTGCTTGTTGCCTACCTCTCACCACCCAACCAAGTCTTTGATAATCTTCTTTTTTTTTTGAGCGAGAGAGAGAGGGAGGGAGGGAGGGGCAAAGAGAGAGAGAGAGAATCCCAAGCAGGCTCTGTGCTCTCAGCACAGAGCCCGACGAGGGGCTCGAACTCACCAACTGTGAGATCATGTCCTGAGCCGAAATCAAGAGTTGGATGCTTAACCGACTGAGCCACCCAGGTGCCCCCAATCTTTGATAATCTTTAACTTACCTTATAGCATCTCTTTCACCTTCTAGATATCTTTTAACTTCAATGTGATGACACCAACTTCAAAGTAAATAGAAAAAAAAAAACACTTAACTTTTGAAGGGTTAGAACTAGAATTTTTTCCTCTCTAAATCCAGTAAGAGAAAAATAAACCTTTTTGCCTTAATATATCTACTGCATCAAAAGAAGCTTGGAGGAATACACATTTTGCTTCAACTTCTAAAATCAGAAGAATATGACCTGTGATTTTCTAAAAGCCTAACTATCACCCCACTAATTTGAGACACTCTGGAAAAACCAGTATGAATTAACGACAACCTTTTAGTATTTGGAGTTAGAATACTCCTATTAAATTCTTTTTAAATTATGGCAAAATATACATGACATAAAACTTACCATTTTAACCATTTTTAAGTGTACAAGTCTATGGCATTAAGTACATTCACATTATTGGGCAACCATCACTACCATTCATCTCTAGAACTTTTTTTTTAAATGTTTATTTACTTATTTAGAGAGAGACAGAGATAAGCAGAGAGAGAGGAAAACAGAGAATCCCAAGTAGGCTCCATGCTGTCACCACAGAGTCTGGTGAGGGGTGTGAACTCATGAACTGTGACCTCAGCGGAAATTAAGAGTTGGATGCTTAATCGACTGAGCCACCCAGGAGCCTCATCTCCAGAACTTTTTCAACTTTTCCAAATGAAATTCTATATTTGTTATTTTATTTATTTTATTTTATTTTATTTTGTTTTATTTTTTAACATTTATTTATTTTTGAGGCAGAGAGAGACAGAGCATGAACGGGGGAGGGTCAGAGAGAGGGAGACACAGAATCTGAAACAGGCTCCAGGCTCTGAGCTGTCAGCACAGAGCCTGACATGGGGCTCGAACTCACGGACCATGAGATCATGACCTGAGCCGAAGTCAGACACTTATCTGACTGAGCCACCCAGGCATCCTGAAATTCTGTATTTGTTAAACACTAGCCTGTTCCTCCCTTCTTCCAGCCTCTGGCAGCCACCATTCTATTTTCTGTCTCTACGAATTTGACTACTGTAGATACCTCATGTAAGTGGAAACACACAGTATTTTTTCTTTTGTGACTGGCTTCTTTCACTTAGCATGTTTTTAAGATGAATTCATCCATGTTGTAGTAGGAGTCAGAATTTCCTTCCTTTTTAAGCTGAGTAATATTTCACTGTATGTAAACTACATATTATTTACCTACTCATCTGTTGTTGGACAATTAGGTTGCTCTACCTTTTGTCTCCCAAGAATAATGCTGCTCTGAACATGGTTGTACAAGTATCTATTTGAGTCTTTGTTTGAAATTCTTTTGCAATATATACCTAGAAGTTAAATTGTTGGATCATATGATAATTCTATGTTTAACTCTTTGAGGAACTGCCATATTATTTTCCAGAGCAGCTGTGCTATTTTCTATTCCTATCAGCAATGCACATGGATTTCAATTTATTGACATCCTCGCCAATCAACATGTGTTATTGTTGTCTGCCTTCTGATTATAGCCATCCTAATAGTTGTGAAGTAGTATCTCACTGTGGTTCTTTTTTGTGTTTCCATAATGACTAGTGCTGTTGAGCATGTTTTTGTGTGCTTAATTGGCCATTTGTGTATCTTCTCTGGAGAACTCCTTTGCTTCTATTTAAATGGGTAGTTGCTCTGGAGCACCTGAGTGGCTCAGTCTGTTGAGTGTCCAACTCTTGATTTGGGCTCAGGTCATGGTCTCACAGTTTGTGGGTTCGAGCCCTGGGTCGGGCTCCATGCTGACAGTACGGAGCCTGCTTGGGACTCTCTCCCTTTCTCTCTGCCCCTCCCTGGCTCGTGCTCTCTCTCAAAATAAATAAATAAACATTAAAAAAATGGGTAGTTGCTTTTTTGTTGGGATGTAAGAATTCTGGCCATATATTCATACATTCTGATACTAATCCTGTATCAGATATATGACTTGCCAATATTTCCCATTCTATGGGTAAAAGAGCCAAATTTTCATCTTAACTAACTTGACATGATTGACTAGTAACTTTCTCTAGACTTCAATTTTCTCGAATATAAAGTGAGGGTACTAGACTAGATAACCCTCAAGGTTTTTCAGTTCCAAAAATCTACACGACAGAATCCTTAACAAGTAAGTTAATATAAGGAAATAAACATTTCTACCACTACTCTCCTTCTAAACAAATCTGCTTATGCTGTTCACTAGTTTGGCAAAAACCTAACCACAAAGGTAAATTGTTAACTAAGAAGGCCTAATCATTATAGAATCATTATAGAATAAATCACACAGACTGATCGATCACACAGGCTCACTATCTGAGAATTTTGTAATATGTGATAAATCTAAGTTTGTTTCCTTAGAACTACTCAATCTAATGGAAGAAGAGTGTGTAATCATTACCTTTCAATCAGTAATTTTGTTATCTCATTGTTTTCTTGAAAAAGGCAAATGAGGTTGTTTGGCAGGGAAAGGTAGTTACACAAATGTTCAAAATGGCTTGTTCCAGAAACTGCAAATGGAGAAGAAAAGAGTGATGCATATAACAACTAAGAGTAGATCCTGTAGGAGAGTAAACAAGAGCAGAGCTTAAAGAAAAAAAAAAAAAAGGCACGATGAAAGAGTTTGAATTTACTAGATACATAACTGGTAGAAGTTCACAAGAGGGCACGTGGAAGGGGTCCACAGGAAATGACACAGCTGAGAGTGGAGCCAGACAACTCCCACGCCAAACTGGTCACCATTTCTTGGTAACTCAGTTTTGCCGTTTGCAAAATGGTGACCAGCACGATCTACCTCACTGGGGTTATGTGTGAGCATTAAGTGACAGTCATAACACACGGGTGCTCTGGAAAAGTAGAAAGCGGTGCAGAAACAGGAGATGATTTCATCATGAGAGATGGATTTAAGCACTGTCTTTAATCATCGCTGCAAATGATTAGGAAGTCTAGACTATTCATTGGACGAAGCTGCTGGTCAACGGACCTTGAGAGGGCAGCCTTACGTGAGGCTCCCCAGGGCCTGCGCCAGGCACTATGAGGTACAAAGACCATAAACTTCAAGTCTGCCTTTGTACTACACTTTTGTGAAATGAATCAAAACAGAACATAGGAATCAACTGAAAATAGCAAATGAATTCCTACATTAAAATCACATATGCGTAATTAGGGGTATTCTGAACATTAATGCCACACATTTCAAGTCAAGAAACGTTTGACGTTGTGAGTTTTCCTCTTTTATTATCTGAAGAACCCAGGTTACAAGTAACATAAAATTGAACATTTTAACATCTGAAAGCCAAACGAATGTATTGTACACGTAAATGTACAAAAATAGGACAAAATAATGTACAAAAATAGTACACTTACTGAGATCCAAATAAAATCAGACCTATACATAAATATGCATTTTTATTCTATGATGGTGCACATCACCACAGTCAATTAGCTACGTTCTAAGTTTTCATTTTGATAAGGCACCTTAATTATAAACTGCTGGAGTGAAAGACTACATACCTTTCTCACACTTTGAAAGAAAGTAGAAATTACCTTGAATTTCAGGTGGGGAAGGAACTCCATTTAAGTAATGAAAAAACAAAGCAGAACACTTCAGGAATGGCATGATTCCATTTCTGACATTCCTCCACAGATGCCAGCCAGACGGTGTTTCTCTCAAGGCACTAAAAAGAGAAAAATAATTGGGAAACCTAATGAGAAAAGGTCATTTTAGTTTTGGAACAGTATGAGAACAGGGACAACTGCTATTTGGCATCAGTGGAACAGAGGCTTAAAAAAGTGGGCAGCCCCATTACAGGATGTCTGGTATAAATAATGCTATAGCCTCCAATGCTGTTATTAAAATTTATAAAAGTAGGGGCGCCTGGGTGGCTCAGTTAGTTAAGCGTCTGACTCTTGATGTTTGTGAGATCGAGGCCTGCATTGGCTCCGTGCTGACAGTGAGAGCCTGCTTAGGATTCTCTCTCTTTCTCTCTGCCCCTTCCCTGCTTGTGCTCTCTCTCAAAATAAATAAACATTAACAAAATTTTTTATGAAAGTAATATAGCTATATAGACAGAATACCTGAAATAAAAAACTATCCACTATTCTAGAACCTTTTATCAACACTATCATTCTGGCAAACTATTTTCACACTCATTTATGTCTTACATAGCTCTAACTGTAACATATAAAATTTAAAATTAGCTTGTTTTTCAGAACATCATAAACCATAACTGTTTTTAGAATTGTAATATTCTGGAATACATAACCTACAGCAAATTATTCCTCTGCAAGCAAACACTGCAATTGCTTTAAATTCTTTGCTAATATAACAATATCAGAGTGTACATCTTTATGCCTATAGGTTTTTCTTTCTTTTTTTTTTTTTTTTATGTTTATTTATTATTGAGAGACAGAGAGACACAGAGCGTGAGCAGGGGAGGGGCAGAGAGAGAGGGAGACACAGAATCTGAAGCAGGCTCCAGGCTCTCAGGTGTCAGCACAGAGCCCAACAAGGGGCTCGAACCCACGAACGGTGAGATCATGACCTGAGCTGAAATCGGTCACTTAACCAACTGAGCCACCCAGGCGCCCCGCCTATAGGTTTTTCTATATGTTGAATTATTAGCATTATTCTCATAATACATTATTAGCATGTATTCTCAGAAATGGGATAACTCAGTCCAAGAATAAACATCAGGGTCCTTGGCATACATTTTTTTTAGTGTTTATTTTATTTTTCAGAGAGAGAGAGAGAGAGAGCGCGCGCGCACATATGCAAGCAGGGGAGGGGCAGAGAGAGGGGGACAGAGGATCTGAAGCGGGCTCTGTGCTGACAGTAGTGAGCCTGATGTGGGGCTCAAGCTCACAAACCATGAGATTATGACCTGTTTAACAGACACTGTTAAAAAGCTAAGGAAACTGCTGTAACAAGTCACAATGACTCCAACAATACGTGGATTTCTAATAATTCCCTTGCACTCTGGCCAGTCCTACATATTAGTTTAAAAATATCTGGGGTGCCTGGGTGGCTCACTTGGTTAAGCGTCCAACTTCGGCTCAGGTCATGATCTCGTGGTGAGTTCAAGCCCTGCGTCAGGCTTTGTGCTGACAGCTGGGAGCCTGGAGCCTGCTTCAGATTCTGTGTCTCCCTCTCTCTGCACCTCCCCCGCTCGCTTGGTCTCTCTCAACAATAAACATTTAAAAAAATAAAATAAAATTCCTAACAAGACAACATATACTTTAGAATAGTACTTTGCCAGATCCTCTGAGCAAAAGAAGGTTCCGTGGCCAAATACGGAAGCTCTGCATGTTACTCCTTTCTCAGTGACTTCCAATCACATTAGTATATTAAAATTTCTTGGGGTGCCTGGATGGCTCAGTTGGTTAAGCGTCCGACTTCGGCTCAGGTCACGATCTCATGGTTCGTGGGTTTGAGCCCCGCATTGGGCTCTGTGCTGACAGCCCAGAGCCTGGAGCCTGCTTCAGATTCTGTGCCTCTCTCTCTCTCTCTCTCTCTGCCCCTCCCCGGCTCGCACTCTCTCTCAAAAATAAACATTAAAAAAAAAAAAAAAATAAAAAAAAAAAATTTTAGAAGTCCTGGGGTTCACTTCCTCATCTTCTCTTTTAAACATGTCAACAGGCAGCAATTTCCCTTTTTTTAACAAATGAATTCCGTTTTCATGCTATCACCTACTCATATTTGGGGAACTGTTATCATGTAAGGATTATGACCTCACCTTCCTGTGCACTGGTGAAGTGTTTTATACAAAGCAAGAACTGCTGATTCTTCTTCACCGGCAGGATTTTCTTGTTCCATGCCATTCTCTTCTGAAACATATGGAAATATCAGTACTCCGTATCTGCTTATTAAACGGATGAATGACCGCATTATTTCAGCACTCACATATATTCATGCACTTAACACATACATGAAAATCTGTGCACAAAATACAAAGAACTTTAATCCCTCGGGTGTGAGCAGCGTCACTCTCCGTCCTGACGAGGAGCCAGTAGGCTTTAGGAGAGGAAGCCGATGTACTTCAGCGTGCCAGGCAGCAGGCTGTGAGTAAAATCAGCTAAACAATTCTGTGGCACTCAACTATTAGCTCAACTTATGAAATAAAGAGTAAGTGAAAACAGTCACATTGCTAGGGGATTTTAATAGGAGAAAGGAATTTGTTTGAAAACTTTCCCCATGAGGGTGAACAGCAAAAAGAAGTAGCCTAATTATAATCTACGCATTATTCTCACCGAGGCACCTCTTCCTCTTCTTTTTTCTGTTTAATCGAGAAAACTCAAGTACTTCCTCCTTCAAGAATCTGACAAAGAGGAGTTACCTGTACACGAGGTAAGTAAGATCTGTATGATGTGTGCCATAGTGACCAGATGGAAAATGTGAAGGTCTCCAGTGCCAAGGCCGATCCCAGAAAAATCCTGACACTGCAACGCGGGGAAAGCGAGCACCAAGCCCACCTAGATACCAGATGCCGATGGTCAGACAGGTCACCTTTCCTTCCATGGCTGAAGACATTTCCAGTTTCTTAACATGGTCCCCTTCAGAGCTCAGCCCCCTGCACCCGCCCCCCGCCCCCCCCCCCCCCCCCCCCCCCGGCAGAAATCGTTGTTCTTAAAGGGTACACATCTTAGAAATTCCACTGGGACTGGCGAAATGAAATGACATACAGACTAATGGGCTCTTCACAAGCACCATCATTTCACAGGCCCAGTGATTCCCTAATACCGACCTTATTAGTAGTAATAAAGGTAACACTTGAAATCTTTCTAGGGAGTAAGTAGTGGAAAAAAACACGGATTTGAGATATACAAAAATCTAGATATGAATCCCAGCTCTTTTTATGAGCTTTTTAGATAACACCTTGAGCCTCAGTTTCCCTGCAGGTAAACTAGAGATAACATATATACGTTTTTAATACCACAGCAGTAAGGATATAAGGGCTGAGAATGGATGTGAAAACGGTCAGGTACAGTAGATGCTAGTTCTCTTGTTAGCCTCCTGCTGCCCAGACGAGTGGTGCTAGTGGTGGTGGTCTTCACAGGAGCAATGGAAACAGTAACAATGGCTAACAATTACTAGGGACACCTTGTTCTAGGCTCTTCACATTGCTCCTTCCATTGAGTTCGGACACAATCATATGAGATAGGTACTAACCAACTTAAAGGTTCAGAATCTGATGCCCCAAAAGGTTAAGGGGACAGCACGTGGGGTTGCTATGTGTGGGGGTGCACTCAGTGTCCCATGTAAGGGGACCCAGTTGAGGTGGGGCTGAAAGTGAGCCACCCACTGCTTGGCTAGTGGTGTGCCTCGGTACTAGACTGCGCCTGCTCAGAAGAAATAGCTCTCCTTAAATCACAAAAAAGGGCTGTCTGTTGCTAAGTAACGTGACCACAGGATTCATCTGCCCCAAAACACTGTATGGGTCAGCAGCAGCCTGACCTTACATTACTAGTGTTACTTCTATTTCTTTATAGGTTAAAAACATAACGAGGTCAAATTACTGACCTCAGTTACAAAGCAAAATAAGAGAGGTCAAGCCTCTCAACTACATTCCTTAACATTTTCTTTTGGAAAAGAATTATACTCAGAAGTAGTAAGAATGACAGATGACAACTTCTCCTGTCTGCCTTTACACTACTCACCAAATCTAAGATATAATTATATAGTAAGATAAAGAACTTCAAACACAAGTCACAAGATACCCACCAACAAATGAAACATGTCGATATCTAATATGCATGGAAGGTCTCCATGGCTGTCATCTGGCACCAATGCTAAATGGTTAAAGAAAAATACATTAGCACACCTCATATGCCAACATAAGCATTACATTATTTTTAAAATGCATATACCCTAGTTTATATTCATCTCTTTATAAGATATATAGGAACTTATAAGCTAGAACTTGTACATAAGGCAAACAGTATTACCAAAATATTTTTCATAATGGAGAAAGTTGCACCACCAAAAATGAAATCACAGATGAGAAATTACTGTAACATATATGGTACACATGTTAATACTCACATGCAAAAAGTTTACAAAAGTGTCTCTGAACCACTGAAAGTGATGCCACTGTCCAATGTGCTGCAGCAAACCTTGTTAGTGACCTAAGACAGTCATCCTGAAATAAAGAGATAGATGCAATTAACAAAGAAGCCAGCATATGAAGTACGTTTGATCCCTTGAACAATGTGGGGATTGGGGGAGTTGAACCACGTTCCCCCCATAGTTGAAACCTGTATATAACTTGTCACTGTCCCAAAACTTAACAACTAATAGCCTACTGTTGACTAGAAGCCTTACTGATAACATAAACAGTTGATTAACACATTTCTGTATGTTATATACACATTTTGTATGTGTTTATACGTATATATATATATATACTGTATATGTATGTGTATACGTATGTATGTATGTATGTTAAAAAACCATATATAAGTGAACCTGTTCAGTTCAAACCCATGTTGTCAAGGGTCAACTATAATTCTCTCCTTTCAGGAATCCTAGTTCAAAGCACAGCTAGTCAAAGCAAAGCTGGATTCACATGAGATCTCTCTAGGATCGTTTTAGCTGGTATGGCACAGAATCCGTGACATTCGTAATGACCTGTCTCTAACATGGAATGAATGGAATGGGGAATATCTATCTAATTGTATGCAGAATAAACCAAAGCTACCTCCTTACAACCAAGCTGCTGGTTCTCTATGGAAAAGGATACATGCATCAAAACAAATAGTAAACAACAAAGACTCTCAAGAATGTGATGCAGTATTTCTCTATATTTATTCTAAAGAGATGCTGGAAAATGTGGGAAATCCTCTAAATACTGGGAAGACTATGGGCAAGAAGATGGATGTAACAAATCAAGGTGTCTGCAACCATCAAAAACTGTTAGGGGGACTAGGCAGCAGCAATGAGAAAATTCTTGATGTGAAGTGCAGAATACAGCTGGAACAAAATTAATCAAGTTTAGACACACTAATGAAAAAGACAAGTGGTGTGTTGATAGTTTTTTTCCTGCTTCATTTTCTATTTTCTAATTTTTTTGTAATGTTGTTTGGTTCAACAGGTATTGAGGACCTGTTATGCATTAGTCTTGGTTTTGAGGATCTTAAAATGAAAACTCACCCCACTCCTCCTGCACTCAAGGAGCTACAGCCCTGGCTGGAGGGGGAGGAATGTGTGTGTGGGGGGGACTAGAGAGGAAGGGGAAGGAAAGGGGGAAGAGACAACTGAAGGAGGCAGTACCACAGAAGAGGGATATCCCACTCACAGAGCATGGCTCTGAGGTTTCCCAGGGAAGCCAAAGCTTGAAGAGCCATCATAAAGAGGAGGAGTCTGCTGAGGGCACTGTAGCAGAGGTGAAGACTCTCCAGAGTCTCTCCAGAGACTCTAATTTAATTGACCCATGTAGAGCCTAGGCATTTTTTAATCTCCCCAGGTGGACTACATGAATAAATTGATATGATTTTGTTCTTAAGGGCAGTTTTATGATTTTAAACTTGAATAGCTGGCAGTGATACTAACTACACAGTAAAAATTAGCAAGCTTTGTATATTCCTTCCTCACCTTTCTCAGCATTAACTATACTGTTTTGACATTAATCTGTACTTGTTTACATGTTGCTCATAAAAGGCAGTCAAATGTGGTAGAGGGTGTGTTCTGTTTTATATTTCTAATTACAGCATTAAAAATTCAAGAACTAGAATGGTTTTTAGTTTTTTCCCACTTTTCATGTATTTAACTAAGATCTCTGGATGAAAAGAGCTCAACTCTGTTTAAAAGAAAATCATAAAGAATTCTTGTATCATTATAAAGAAATGGGTTTTAAGAGACTCTTAAAAACTGAGAACAAACTGAGGGTTGATGGGAGGTGGGAGGGAGGGGAGGGTGGGTGATGGGTATTGAGGAGAGTACCTTTTGGGATGAGCACTGGGTGTTGTATGGAAACCAATTTGACAATAAACTTCATATATTGAAAAAAAAATAAAATAAAATAAACGTACTAAAAAAAAAATTAAAAAATGGGTTTTACTATGAAAGAAGTGAACCTATCCTTAAACAACCAGTTCAAGTTCTTCAGATTACAGACAAGCAGAACCACTGAATTCCCACTCCCCCACTCCGTGCACTGAGTAAACCAAAAACTCACCAGTCTGCAAGGCAAAGGACCAAATAATGGTTTATCTTCATCACTTAAAATTCTTTCTGTGGATTAAAAATGGTTAAGATGATAAATCTGATGTTATGCATGTTTGAAAGCACGATATTGTCAGGTTGTGAAATCTTTAAGTCGTTTCACAAGAATTAACTCTGGATGAAAAAGTAAAAATGAAAACACAACCCCTCAACCAACAAGAAGCTATAACCACCACCAAAATGAGTTCTCTGTTGCTGTGCTTAATTTATAAACTATCAGTCTAATGGTTTGTCAGTATACACTGCCTGCTTCGAAATCTTTATGCCGTTTCTTCATGCTGTTGCCACTTTAAACACCTCATTTAAATACAGGCTCTTAACACATAATGCATCTTAGCGTACACTTGTGACTTACAGCAAGACACAACTATAAATCTCTTACCTATGCTTTGGATGGTGTATGCACAACTACCCCAACACATTATGGGTACACGGGGATCCTCCTCATTGGGATGAACCTTCAGTCCCACCTTGTAAGTAGCAGTTCCAAATGTTGTTAGCATTTCTTTTATGCTCTCAGAATAGGGGTTCCTGCAGTGAACATGTATATAATTAGCTCAAAATAATGTGCTCACGTTAATTAAATGGTTTAGTTTCTTTTTATTTTTTTTTAATGTTTATTTATTTTTGAGAGACACAGAGAGAGAGAGAGAGAGAGAGACAGCGTGCTAGCAGGGGGAGGGGCAGAGAGAGAGGGAGACACAGAATCTGGAGTAGGCTCCAGGCTCTGAGCTATCAGCATGTTAAAAGCATGACACAGGGCTCGAACCCACGAACCATGAGATCATGACCTGAGACAGATGCTTAACTGACTGAGCCACCCAGACACCCCTCAAATGGTTTAGTTTCTTAACAGCCATTTGCTATGTTGGAATTGAACCACTTAAACTATTTAGAAATAGTGTGTGCAAAGCAGGAATTAAAGACATGCAAACTATCCCTGTGTGAGAGGAGTTATACTTTATTGTGGTTGGCAGGGGTGAGGCCCAGGGCTGAAAACAAGGTATTTGGTGAAAGTCTACATACTGAATCTTAAAAAAGGACCCTTGACCTCTTTCTCCATCATAAGCACATTGGCAATGCATACCCACTGCCATAGATTTTAGTTTCTCCAGTGAAGAATCCTCAGGGGGAAGCCGTTTTACACACTGGCATTTGGGGATCCCACACAAAAGACTGGTGGGGGCCTGATCATTTCACTGTGAAGTTTACAGGTCAGCAAATTTCAACCTGCCCACCAGGTATCCAATGAGCTTTTCAGTGACTTATTCTTGAATAGTCACCCGAGGACCAGTAAACATTTAAGGAAAGAATCAAAGACCAAAGAGATAAACCAAAACAAACCGGTAGAAAAAAAAGAATGCACAGATAACAAAGACAGTATAGAAACCAGCAAACTTGCAAGATAAATTTCTTAGAGGATCAGTCCAAGAGGGTCAACAGAGAGCTAACAGCAGGACTATCTCAAAGAACAGAAAAATCAAAAGGAGAAAATTGTCTAAGAAATATAGAACAATTCTCGTAACTGAAGGATATGTATCTTCAGAGTCTACTGAAAATGAAGCAAAATGAGTGAAAAAAAGATTCATATACCCAAACATCACAGAAAAATTTTAGAGCACTGGGAATTAAAGGGAAGATCCCAACAGTTTCCAGAAGTCATAGTTACAAAGGAACAGGAATTAGAATAATGTTAATTTCTCGACAGATGGCTAGAATTTAGAAAACAATGCCTTCAAAATCTAGATGAAAAATTACTTCTAACCTACAATTCTATACCCTAGCCATAAACTAAGCATCTGGATAAGTAAGTGTATTTTCAGACATGAAAATTTAATACCCAGGCACTCTTTCTTAGGAATCTGCTGGAGAGTGCACCTATGCAAAACAAGGGAGTAAATTAAGAGGGGCATGGCCAGGGGAAGTCTCAGGGTGACAGCTGTGCCTTGTCCTGATCAGTGCAGGCAGACAGAGGCTCCGGGAGGGGGTGGGGGTAGGCTGGGGGGAGGAAGTTCTAGGATAGAAGATCATCTGATGCACCTGAGCAGTTACAAAAGCTACTGCTAGACATTTGACAGATCTATTACACTATGGGTAGGGGGCAGGGGTGGGAAGTAATACACACATAGAAAACCAAGTACATGAAAAAAATAAGGTGATCATTAACCACCAGAAAGAGACAATTATATAAAAGAAAGGAAATAAAATAACAACACGTATCTTCTACCAGTAGAAATAATTATAATGTAAAACTGCCAACTGATTTAACTAAAAATCATGAAATAACTCTACTTGGACACCGGTGAAGAGCAGTAGACAGGGCAGAGGTAAGAGATGAATTCTAAATTGCCAGGCAACAGAAAGAAAACTGCTTAAAAATGATCAGTCAAGAATCAGTCAACTACGCTTTTTAACTAGATATATGGAAGTAAATGGTGGAAGAAACAAACAAATCATAGGACTGGCGATGGGGGTGAGGGTAGGGGAAGTAGGAGGCAAAGAAATAATGTTTTCTCTATTTAAGCTTTTTAGTACTGTTTTTTTTTCTTCAAGTTTACGTGTCTTTATTATATGTTTATTCAAAGCTAAACTAGTTGTCTTAAGTTTTATTTTTTAAAATTTTTTATATAATTTATTGTCAAATTGGTTTCCATACAACACCCAGCGCTCATCCCAACAGGTGCCCTCCTCAATGCCCATCACCCACTTTCCCCTTCCCCGCCCATCAACCCTCAGAGTTTGTTCTCAGTATTTAAGTCTCTTCTGGTTTGCCTCCCTCCCTCTCGGTAACTTCCCTGCCCCTTGCCCTTCCCCATGGTCTTCTGTTAAGTTTCTCAGGATCCACATATGAGTGAAAACATCTGGTATCTGTCTTTCTCTGCCTGACTTATTTCACTTAGCATAACACTCTCCAGTTCCATCCACGTTGCTACAAATGGCCAGTTTTCATTCTTTCTCATCGCCAAGTAGTATTCCATTGTGTATATAAACGACATCTTCTTTACCCATTAGTCAGTTAGTGGACATTTAGGCTCTTTCCATAATTTGGCTACTGTTGAAAGTGCTGCTATAAACATTGGGGTACAAGTAGTGCCCCTATGCATCAACACTCCTGCAGTACTGTTTTTCTTGAGTTACTATGCCAGGGACAGCATCCAGGTGGCTTTACATGTATTATGTCACAACACTTATGAGATAGATATTAATACTTGTACTTTACAGATGAGGAAACTAAGGTACACAGAAGTCAAGCAATTTGAAAAAAGTCACCCAGCTTGTAAGTAGTGCTGCTGGGAACTGAATCAAGCAGTCTAGCTCCAGAATTTACACTTTACTGCTTTCTATCAATAAACTCACAATAAATATCATGTAATGCTTAAACCTCAGGTTTCAAGATCAATGTCCCATAATATTTTGCTCCCTAGCTTGACAAATCATATTCTAACCACTATATTTTTCACTTCAAGTGGAACAAATTTAAAAGAAATAAAATAATATACTCACTTAGGATGAAAATCAGGCCTAAACCCTTCAGGAAGCTGTAATTCATCTAGATTTTCTGAATTCTTTGAAGAAGCAGTATCTAGACAGAAATAAGCATTTTACATTATTATTTATCAGTCTACAGCATTTCTATAAATGTTACTCATAAGTTTTATTCTGAATATAGGTCAAAGAAATTTAAAAAATGACAGGAAAAATTTCCATTAATAAAGACTGGCACGAGATACATTCAGAGCATGAGAAATACTATTGTTGCTTAACCAAGGCACCTTCTGTGATCAACTACACTTTTCCTAATATTATAGCCACCAGAACACAGCTAGGGAAGGTAAGGAGAGTATGTTGTTTTGTTTCTATAAAAACCAATGGTATAAATTCTGCTCAGATGGCTTTCGCATAGGTCGTTAAGTGCAGTACATGTTTATGAAACTTGGGAGGTCTTTGGTAATGCCAACAATAAAGTGAGTCAGTCCACCAAGAACCACAGCTGGCTCTGCAATACTCAGTTATATTCCCCACCCCCAGAAGCTCTTCAATAAAATGGGGGAAGAAGTGAAAAGTATTTATGTTGAATGTCCGACTCTTGATGTAAGCTCAGGTCATGATCCCCTGGGGTCATGGGATTGAGTCCTGCATCGGGATCTGCACTAAGCACGGAGCTTGCTTAAGATTCTCACACACACGCTCTCTCTTTCCCTCCGCCCCTCAATTCTGCTCATGTGCTCTCACTCTAAAAAAAAGGGGGGGGGGATAAGTCAAATTTTAAGATGAGAAGTTTCACTTTTAAAATATTCTTAAATAGGGGTGCCTAGCTGGCTCAGCTGGTAGGCCATGAGACTCTTGATCTCAGGGTCATGAGTTCAAGCCCCATGTTGGGCATGGAGTCTACTTAAAATAAAATATTCCTTTTTTTTTTTTTTTTTTTGTAAGCTATCTCAATGTTTATTTTTGAGAGAGAGAGAGAAAGAGAGAGAGACAGAGCATGAGCGGGATAGGATCAGAGAGAGAGGGAGACACAGAATCCGAAGAAGGCTCTAGGCACAGAGCCCAACACGGGGCTCAAACTCACAACCTGTGAGATCATGACCTGAGCTGAAGTCGGACGCTTAACCAACTGAGCCACCCAGGTTGCCCCAAAATGAAATATTCTTAAATAGTTTCTTCTGAAACTACATTTTCCAATAATCTCAGACTTTAGGGGAAAAATGAAAGCAAGTTATCAGAACTTACTAGGAGTACTTTCTTCTTTCCTAAGAACCTGTAATGCTTTTATTTGCTGAGATATTGTTCTAATCCACTGAGTCAGTTTTGGTTGGTCTGAAATATTTAACCTGCTAGAAAAGATTATACAGACTGTTTAGTATTCTGTTGTTGTTGCTTAGTTTATGACACAAAAAGATTCTTTAAATGATCATGGACCTAATAATTTAAACACACTTCAAATAACAAAAAAAAAAAAAAAAGCTAGGGGGAAATTTGTTGCCTTAAAACAATAAGAATAGTTACCTGCCAATGGAAATGAAAATGTATTATCTGTCACTATGATGCTAATAACACTATTTGTCAAAAATTTCTTTTTTCACAATACTGGAATTTGCTAATATTTCTTAAACAGCACAATTACAGTACCACCACTAGTATTTACTGAGTGTTTAACATATGAAACTTAATAAGCATTTTACAGTATTAGAATTAATCCTCACAATAATCTTATGAAACAGGTTACATTATTTTCCCTACTTTACAGATGAGGAAATTGAGGTTGAGAGCTATGAAACTTGACTAAGGCCACACAGAGGACAGATCTGGCATTCAAACCCAGGTATATCAGACTCCAAAAAAGCCTGTGTTCTTCATGACTACGTTGTAATTGACCTTCATGGGATGGGTAAAACACAACAAAGGTAATTTTTTTCTTTTTATGTGCATTAATCTAATAATGATTAATTTTTCAGTTCAAAGGCAGATTAGGTCACCATGATATTCTGTTATGATTAAAAAGTAGGAGCTTACACTCAAATCTAATAGCATTTTAAGAAGATTTTGTGGTAGCATAAACTAAGACACCATAGTTTGAATCCTAAAATTGAAAAGAACTTCATTTTGAATTGAATCCACATAGCACAGAAATTAACAGTTGATTCATATTCACAAAACTTGAATCAGTATTTGTGCATGTAAGGTAGACAGCACAATTCTAAACTGGTAAATAAAAACCAGATTTGAATAGCAGACGGTATTGAATTCACATCTGAAATGACAATGCCCAACGCTTCTATTAACAAGAAGAACCCTAGAGATTATGAAATAACAAAAATGTTCCATTTTAATACATTAGTAGATTTGCATTTATCAGACCAACTCCTCAGGGTGTACTGTCAGCCAAAAGATTGTAAAAAATTATATTTAACTGTTAGAGTAGTCAATAAAGTCAATTTGAGCAGTTCCTCTATTGCCTATCAATTTCCTGGGCATTTCTTGCAAAGTATGAGGAAAATATTTAAAGTAGGCTCCTAGAAACAAAAGAGACAGTTTTCATAAACACACAGGAATTTTATACCTTCTATAATGTACATGGATGACCAAGAAACTACAAAATGTTGGCCCGTTTCTTTTTAAAAACCAAAATCTTATTTCATTGGTCTACCAGAAGAAATGACTAAATAAAAAAGTATCTGGACAACATTATGCAATTACCTAGAGTGATTTTTCCCCCACCCTGGTTTAATTATCTCATTATCTTCAAAGGAAACTACTGCTTAAATACAAAGGTTTTACGAGCCCAAACTTACCTGTTAAAAATATTTCTCGGAGGAAGCAGCAGAGGAATAACAGTATTACTCAAACACTCACAAAGGGGACAGAGGAATTCTCCGTTTTCTACATCATAGCTTGTATGTAAGCGTAATCTCTGTTGCCTTCGCTGTTCTTTAGCTTGAACGGAATCAAAATACCTTTACAATTAGAGAACATGAGGTATCAAAAACAACGGTAATTCTTTTCAATGAGAGCCACAAGCTTCAACGTTTTAACTAATTTGTTTCCACAATACAAGAATTTACATCTCCAAATTTCTTGGTCCCTGTGCTGTCTTGTCACTTCCCCAGGGCTGGTGGCTACTTCTTAGAGGAAGTACATGACAATTCAATGAGCACAGTGCCAGAATAATCATACTGATTTGCCGGTTTTGCAGAAGCATAGAAAGTACCAAAGTAGAGCAAATTCAAGGTGATCCCATCTTAGTTCGGGGAGCCACGACAATCTCAGGAAGTAACAAGGCAAGTTACTAACACCTTTAGAATCAAGAGTGCACACCCTGGGAAGACACTACTCATCTAGGGTTTATGCCACCGTAAAAATCTTGTTCTTCGTCCAGTTTGTTAGGTCACACAGGTCCCCATATTAAAAGATATAGCTGATATACTATGAAGCTTCTAAGTCACTCCTTTAACACATATGACAAAGCAACTCAGTTTTGTTATCAGGCAGTGATACACAGTTTTTCCTTTACCATCTTTAGTTCTTTCTCCCTTTCTCTAGAATGAAATTTCCTTTATTTAAAAAGTTAATTTTGAGCCTTCGGATAAGCTTCTCTTGACTAATATTAAGAATATAAATTACCTTTGCCAACAATGGGCATGCATAATGTGCCCACAGCTACCAGTGTGTGTTCCGCAAGACAGATCAGGGTGCATGAATAATGGATCATATTTTTCTGCATTACAAAACAAACAAACAAAAAACAAAACAAAACAAAACAAACCAAGCATTTAATCTTCCTATAACAAATGTACAACTTTAAATTGTGAAATCCTTGATATGGGGTTGCATACTTGAAATGGAATGCTAGTTTATTCCTTTGAGATACTAGTAATTTATGCAAGACCCTGGATTATTGAGAAAGCAAGACTCTAATTTTCATCATCCTGAGCAAATTAAACATCCCTGAATTGTTAACTGAAACTGGAGTTCTGTATTATGTACATCCAATCTTCTGAACATTCCACGCTTTCAGGGCACTGAGAGACTCCCATTCCCTCCAAAAGCCCTGAGCTGGTAAGAGGAATATTCTTCACTGGGCTGCCTTTAATACTTTAGGACACCTGGGTCACAGTAAAGGTGTTGTGGCAGCAATGAGGCGCCCCCTAGGGGAGAGTCTGCCTAAATACACTAATGCAAAGGAGAGTCACAAATGAGAGCCAAAGGGGGAGCAAAATGTCCAGGACAGCAGCCCAGATGGGAAAGAGAGTAATTCAGACAGAGCCTTCCATTCTGGTGCTAATTTTTTATATTCAAAGGAGATGAAAACATGAATATAAACATAAGATGGGTGCCTGGCTGCTTTTGGAATTTTTGGAATTCTCTATGTAAATTAGTAATCTTAGAAATTCTACAACATTCTACAAACAATTACTCAAGTTTCAGTTTGGCTTATATACCAGAACAGTGCAAATGTCACAGCATAAATACAATCTTTTCTGATATAAATTGTGAAAGCATTTGGAAAACCTGCTTATAGACAGCCCAAGTTTTTTCTTCACAAAATAACTAATTAAATAAAATTGATAATTTTATCTTTGGCCTAGAATGAAATTTATAAACCGCTTAGTTGAAATGATCATTTTTTAAGATGAAGCAGATCAGTCTTTCTCAACTAGGTGCTTGAGATCCACACTGTGAAGACTTTCCTTATGGAGAAAAGGCTATCTTATAAGTGGGCTTTCAATTCTACAATGTAAAAGGCACTTGCTAAATAAGCGTTTTGCAAATTCCTAAGACACAGCTCCTACTCTCAAGAAGTTTACTGGAAGTCTTGAGGCATATGCACATAGAAACAAATCTAAGAGTATTGATATCAAAGTGTCTGTGATGGAAACAATAATGTGCAGCTTAGATGCCCCTGGAGGAATGAATGGCCTACTCGTTCCTCAGCAGTTGGAAGAGGGCACTTAATTGTTATTCCTCTTTAAGGGACACCTGCTTCACTCAAAGTCACACCTCTTTCCAGAGGTGGCCCACAACCAGTCACTGATCAGTGTTGGGGTTTAAAGACCAGTCCCCCTCGCTCCAACTCAGGACACCTCCAAAGGGCCACCCAGCTCCAGAGTTCCCATAGGGTAGGAAGAGGACTTTGGGGGACTGCACTGAAGCTCACCTTTTCCCTTTGCCCAAACCTGCTTCCCTCCTCTCCATCCAGAGATGTTGATTCCAAGGCTCTTCCAAGCAAATGCCTTGCACGGTAATCTCTACTTGAAGAATCTGCTTTCTGGGGAACGCTATCCGTGATATTATCACTACTTCACATCAGAATCTGGCTCAAGGACTGCTTCTCACATACGTAACTCACACAACCATTCCCAAGAGGTTCCATTTTGGATCGATCCATGAGACAAAATTATTATTATTTCAGTGTGCCAACTAATTACTAGGACTTTACAAGTGTGCTAAAGAATGGGAAAGACTGTTAAGTACCAAGTATGTTAATGTTCTATCACAAAGAAAAGCTTTTTTTTTGAATCTCTGTTATTTACCAGCTATGTAATTCAGGACTGATAGTTAACCTGCTGGAGTGTTTCCACATCTGTCAACTGGAAAATTTCTGCCTACGGTAAAGCTGCCTAAGACACCACCAACACTACAGAGTTATTATTAGATTAATAAAATTTCTGTGTCACACCTGAGTGGCAGTCATTAAGGGGGAGGAGAGGATCTAGCTTTGAATGACTTACCTGGATCCTGAATGAATTTACTCCTGTTTTTTGATAATACAGTTGATCTTTGAACAAATGCTGCCAGGACCATTGCCTTGCTTTCCACCTTCACCTCTTGCTCCTCTTGACACAATATACAGGTAACAAACTGTCTCTGTTCAGGGACCTGAGTTTGTGCTGGGCCCAATGCTGTAAGTGTCGTATCTGAAACCATAGGGCTGCAATAAAAAGTGTACGAGTTTCATCAATGAGCCTAAGAAGTTTCCATTTAATCATAAAACAGTGGACTCCAGATAGGTACATATTCCACACATGTGGTTTTGATGATCTGAGCGGCAGAAGTCTTTCACATAGATCAAACCATCTCCTGTAATCCTCACAGCAATCCAATATGCAACACAGAAGCCAGACACTCACTTAACTGACCCTAGTGCACTCATTCTTTTATGACTGTCAAGGGTGTTCTGTGTGACCCATCATCCTGAGCAGAAACATGGTATCTATAGTCAGATATATATGTATAAACATATCAATAAATTCAAATTCTAAGAGTAATTCCTATAATTGGAAGCTGTAAAATTTACCTACCAACCCTTCTAAATTACTTCAGGGTTCAAAGTGTACTTCTTTAAAAAAAAAAAAA
>NW_026057580.1:398437-422636 GCF_023721935.1 Panthera uncia
GTTTATTTATTTTTGAGACAGAGAGAGACACAGCATGAGCAGGGAAGGGGCAGAGAGAGGGAGACACAGAATGTGAAGCAGGCTCCAGGCTCTGAGCTGTCAGCACAGAGCCCGACGGGGGCTCGAACTCACGAACTGTGAGATCATGACCTGAGCCGAAGTCGGACGCTCAACCGACTGAGCCACCCAGGCGCCCCTATTTTATGTTTATTTTTGAGAGAGTGTACAAGCGGGAGAGGGGCAGAGAGAGAGGGAGACACAGAATCCAAAGCAGGCTCCAGGCTCCAAGCTGTCAGCACAGAGCCTGAGCAGGGCCCGAACCCACGAACCACGAGATCATGACCTGAGCTGAAGTCAGACGCTTAACCAACTGAGCCACCCAGGCGCCTCAAAAATATACTTCTAAGGAAGAAAAGCAACATCTTTTCTAGTTGAGAAACCAATGGTCAAGAGATTAAAAAATGTTGATTATTTTTTACCTATTATCAAGAACAGCGGAGGCAGAGGCATCCAGTTCTAAAGTCTGCTGAAAGAGTTCTTTGTTCTCATCAATAAAGTGCCGTTGCATCTCAGACATCTGGGCCATGATCTTTTCTCTGCGGAGCCTGGCAATCTCGGCTTTTCTCTTCCTCTCAGCTTTGTCTTTGTCTCTTGAACTCTGAAATTATGCTTCATTTAATTAGACCATTAGATGCTAAATGCACATTTTTACCCCAAGGGAGAACTATCTTTATTGTAAATACTGGTTAAAAACTATTTTATAATCTCATTTATCTAAACAAGAGAAAAGATTTTTTTAACCTGTTAAAAAAAAGGCAGAGCAAAAAAAATTGCTACAATAAATAAAGATAAACAAATAGTGGCACGTTTCTTGGAATTCACATTTTTTGTGAATATCAACTACCAACTTATTGCAGACAAATTAAATTACTTATAGTGAACTTGCTACAATGCTGCAGTAGGACCACATGCTGCCTCTTATACCTCCTCCATTATGGTTCCTTCAGTCTCTGCCACGGGACTGGTGGACGAACTCTCTCTCATCTTCTTAATAGCATTAAAAGTCTATGACAAAAAGGATCAGTTATTTGGAAGCTATGAAATATTATCAAAATTTAAAGATAACAAACACTGAATGTTTCTTGCAAAAAAGCAGAGCGATGCAGGAAATTTTACCTTTAATATCCACCTAATCATGTCTTTGTGGACGTCTAGGTAGGGAGCGTTCTGTAGTGTTTCCAGCATAGCCAGTATGCTAGGAGAGTTGTTTGGGGCTTCACCAGGTTCTAAGGCAGAAAAAATAAAACTCACGATAACAACAGCTACCACTTCACAGTGCTTATTACTGTGCATGAGAAGATAAATAAAGTTGCTTATAACATCATCTGCCCATCATTTAATTACAGCTCTGCTTTTTAGAGATTTTCAATATTTCTTAAAAATGTAATATATCTGTACTTTTCAAACAAATTGTTAACTAGAATGCTTTCATCATTCAAAACGGACATCTTACACCAAATGATTATTTTAACATAGCTTTTAGCAAGATTAAATAAAAACCCAGCTGAAAGGACTACCTCAGATTTTACAAAGTCTAAGAAAAGAGCTGGATTACAGGTGTGTGTGTGTGTGTGTGTGTGTGTGTAAAAATATATCAATGTGTTTTGGCCTTTTAATAAAACCTAGATTCAAAATAAAATCCATTTCTCTCTCTGTAAGTTATTTTTTATTTGAGGGAAAGACATACATGTCAAGTCCATAATCTCAAGAGTATACTTAATCTAATGTTAGCTGATTTAGTTTTATAGTCAGAAATGTCCAGTTCTTGATTTTCTTTAAGTGCTGCCATTTAGGCAAAATATTCCTAGGAGGGGAAGAGACTAAACTATGCGCTCTTTAATATTCTTTCAGATCTAAAGTTCTGTGGCTATAGTTTAGGGATTTGACTCTAAACAGTGTGGTTTCTTTTTTTAATTTTTTTTTTTTAACGTATATTATTTTTGAGACAGAGAGAGACAGAGCATGAACAGGGGAGGGTCAGAGAGCGAGGGAGACTCAGAATCTGAAACAGGCTCCAGGCTCTGAGCCGTCAGCACAGAGCCTGACGCGGGGCCAGAACTCACGGACTGTGAGATCATGACCTGAGCCGAAGTCGGACACTTAACAGACTGAGCCACCCAGGCACCCCTAAACAGTGTGTTTTAATTATATAAAATGTTTAAAGAAAAATATAAGGAGGGGCGCCTGGGTGGCTCAGTTGGTTAAGCGCCCGACTTTGGCTCAGGTCATGATCTCGTGGTTCATGGGTTCGAACCCCGTGTCGGGCTCTGTGCTGACAGCTGAGAGCCTAGAGCCTGCTTTGGATTCTGTGTCTCCCTCTCTCTCTGTATCTCTCCTGCTCATGCTATGTCTCTCTCTCTCTCAAAAATAAATAAAAACATTTAAAAAAATTTAAAGAGAAATATAAAGAATGTTCAGAGAAAATGATGATTATTGAAAAGAAAGACAAAAAGAGAAACAGAATCTGAGATTGTATAGTGATGAGTGGATGAAATTAGGGAGTTTTCTGTGTGGTTATCCTGAAGTAAAAAAAAAAAAAAGACGGCACAAGATACAATGCTAATCCATAGAAAGAAATACTGACAGAGAAAAGAATAGGGAAAGGCTGGCACCTAACAACATAGTCTTCAGTGGGGAAAGGCAGTTTCCTGTCTTCCTCCCACTTTCCTGGATGAGGGCAAAAGGGGAAAAATAGAGAACTAGCAGCAAATAAGACCACTCCTGTCATAACACCTACTGTCACTCTCAGGATACCACCACAAATTCTTTAAAATACCTCAGCAAATGGATGATTGTAGGTCTGGGGCAGGGAAAGCACAAATGCGCCTGGGGCATCTTTTGTGCCAGAAAGCAATGTGGTGCGCAAATACTAATGGGCTTGGGTCAAAAGAACAGTGAAGCCAATTGAATAGATTCCCAGTGACCAAGATTGGCAGTTTAAGCTTCAAAAAGAAACTATTTTAAAAAGGAAATCTTGATATGTGACTATAAAACACTGAATAAATAAAAATCAAAGAGTAGTATTTTTTTCTTTTTTTAGAGAGAGAAAATGAGCATGTGAGCAGGGGAGAGGGGCAAAGGGAGAGAGGGAAAGAGACTCTTAAGCAGACTCCACGCTCAGTGCGGAGCCCGACACGGGGCTCAATCCCAAAGCCCTGGGATCATGACCTGAGCTGAAATCAAGGGTTGGTCAGTCAACAGACTGAACCACCCAGGTGCCCTCCAAGAGTAATATTAAAAACCAAAAACACAACCATCCTAAGCAAACAAAAAAGATTTACAGTTGTCACCACTGAAGGCAACTTTAGACCAACTGCTTATTTTGAAAATCAGTAAAGGAAAACCTTTTCCTTAGAGAAGAAACACGATGGCTAAAACAAATGGTTTTAAAAAGTGTGCAAATATTAAAGTAAATATAGCAAAGTACTAATTACTGAATCTAAGTGGTAGGTACATGGATGTTTACTGTACCAACTCTTGCCTGTATGTTTAAAATTTTTAATAATAAAAAGCTAGTAAAGAGGTGCCTGGGTGGCTCAGTCAGTTAAGTGTCTGACTCTTGATTTTGGCACAGGTCATGATCTCAAGTTGGGGAGACTGAGCCCTGCGTTAGGCTCTATGCTGACAGTGTGGGGCCTGATTGGGATTCTCTCTCTCTCACTCCCTGCCCCTTCCTTCATGCACACGCTCTCTCAAAATAAATAAACATTAAAAAAAAAAAAAAAGCTAGAAAAAAAGTCTCCTGGCCTTTGAGAAAAAAATCACATTACTTTATATAAAATGATACACTAATTCCCTATAGCACATTTTCTTCTTTTCAGTGTCTTTATAAGGTAATAGCAATAATGTAGAAGTGAAATCCTGATAGCATACTTTGTGTTTTCAAAAGCATATGTGAGAATTTAAATGTATGCACTATATTGATTTCAAACTAAGGACTCCTCATTAAGGTTTTCAGTTTATAAATTAAAATTTATGTATTTTAAGTATGCACAGTCCCTAAGTATTTTTATGAATATATATCAGGATCTGATATAGTACCTTTAACACACAGATGAATACATACAGCCTCAGAAATTTGGATCCATTATAACCTGTTTAGAATTTACATGAGCAAATAAGAGGTTATATTCCATATTTAAAATCACTGGTATCTTGAATTAGTTTAGTAAAAAGTGTATATACATACTTGATATCTTCTGAGTGAAGGTAAATGTTACTACATGCTCTTCTGTGACACTGTCCAAATGCTGTTTTTCTTCCTGAAGTGCCATTCCAATTAAATGTAACACCTCAAATAAAATATTTTGTAACTTTTAGTAAATCAAAAACCAAGTACATATTTTTGTAAGAAATAACAAAAATGTTCATGATTGAGAAAAGATAAAGCAAACCACTGAAGACCAAGTGCAGTAAAAAAACAGGCTGAAGTACTAATTTTTATTAAATTCAAACTCTGACCAACCATTCATATAATATGTACTTTTCAGTTTTATGCTATCCCTATACTATGGTCTTAAAAAAATCTTCAAAGAATCTCAGTGGCCAAATAATTAGAGCTGAAAGCATCTATCATGTAATGAGCTAGTCTACAATACTCTCTAGTTAAATTTCTCTAAGGACTAAAAATCTTAATCATCTCAGAAAGACAGATACTTTTATTTCTAATGCCACGTAACTTATAATGATGTTAACAGTTCTTCTTTATATCTCGCAAAAAATTCCTTACCAGGCTTCTAAGAAAATATAAAATTACACCGAGTCTATTTGCATTTTTACTGCTCTTATCCTGCTCCTCAATTTTTGAAGGAGATGTATGTAGGGCGTCTGTTCATTTCCCCACACAAAGAGCTACTGTGGCTGTTGGAGACTTGGATGAATTAGGTTAGCTTGAATGACACAAAGCAAATGTACACAAAAGGTAAATAGCCTTCACTCTTTTTTTTTCTCCATCATTTCCGACAAATCTTTTGCTCAGATAATACTGATGGTCTCTAGTAGACCATAGCTTTGTGCTTTTACGTTTTAAGCATATTTATAAATGGGAGGGGGGTATAAGTATACACACATCTTAGCCAATGAGATACTTGAGGCTGCTGAGACAATGGAAAGAAAAGTAGCTTTGGAAGAAGGCTCTGGAAGAATGCTCACTTTCATTTGTATCCTGGCTTCACTGCTTTCAAGCTACATGGCTTCAGGGAATCCCTCTGAGCCTAATTTCATCATCTTTAAAATGGAAAAAACCAGTTTCCCTTTAGAGTTCTGAAGATTGCAAATATTGTACGTAAAAGTACTTAGCACAGAATAAGGTACAGAGTAGGCTAAGTCTATTAACTGAATAATTACTATTATGTTATTTACTAATTGAGTGACACGCACAAGCTGACTGAATCTCACTGAAAACTGACTTGCTCATCTACATAATGGAAAAAGTTGTATCTACCCAAAAGGGATGCTGTGTGAATTCAATAAATAAATAATTCAAGAATGACTTACATCAAAGCTATAAAGTAAAATACCAACAAGGTTCTAGACATGTCACTTACTAGCTATAAGACCATTAGTCTGTGAGTTTCAATTTCTTCAACTGCAAAATACAGATACTGATGAACCCACGGGGGTTTTGAGGGAATTAAATAAAAAACACAGGTCAAAGATAACACATTATACAAACGTCAGAGTACTGCATAAACAAAGACATATCACCAACAATCAATGAGAAGCAGATAGGCCAACAAGAAAAGGGAACCGCAACCATGTGGTACAAAAGCATATCTGCCTGGCTATCATTTTCACTGTCAGACACAAAAAACAGTAATAATATTACTATATTTCAAATTAAGGTAACATGGCATTTTGTGCTAAGTTGTCTGTATATAGATATGGACAAGAATATTCTGGCTTTTACCAAAAACACACAGAAATATAAGTAATAAATGTCTTCAAACCTACCCTTTGCAGCATGGACTCAGACCAGGCATATCCATTATGTTCTACAGCCCACTGCAGTATTGTCCTCATGATGCACAACATCACGTCTGACTGCAAAATGTTTACCAGACTTGCAAACAGAGGGCAAAATGGAGGCAGAACTGGAGGTGGAAGTGCTGCACAAATAAAGTTATTATTGGTTTCTTTGTAGAACATGCTTAAAAAAAAAAACAAAACAAAACCAAACAAACCTATCCCTGTATTAGATACTTTTGATAGGTCTTCATTCAAAGAATATCCACTAATACACGTTAAAACTATATTTTACCTTCTCAAGGTCAAATGCATAAAAACAGCTACAAAAATAGAAGCAGTACAGAGGAAAGCTTTGTTTTCCCTAGAAATGTCTTAGGATCTGAGACAAAATCAGTAACCCAAAGGTGACTCAGTACTAATTATTCCTATATTTGCATATTTATTAGCCTTGAATGTTCCCTCAGAAAGCATATATTTAAATCTTTCACTTCATCAAGGATAATCATTATAGTCGATAGAAAACGTTTAACAAGGAGAAGAGACTGACAAGAGAGTTTTAGAAAGATTAAAAGTACCTGTATCTTCCCTATTTTGTCTTTTCAATTTCCGTTGAGCTTCCTCTGCCTAATAAGAAAGGAAGACATTTGGACAGGGAATTAGCAATGCACAACCACCTAATACCCAAAACTACTAAGTTAGTCTTTGTCATATCATCTTCTGATCTCATTTTACTTATTTATTTACTTTATTATTTTTTTTTGTTGGCGGGGGTGGGGGGAGAGGTGGAGGCGGAAAACTGAGGATCTGAAGCAGGCTCCATGCTAACAGCAGAGAGCCCAATGATGGGCTCGAACTCATGAACCATGAGATCATGATCTGAGCCGAAGTCAGATGCTTAACTGACTAAGCCATCCAGGTGCCTCTCATCTTCTGATTTTAGAAGAGATTTACCCTTAGTTTTATATATAGTCCCCCCCTCCCCACACCGACACACCAAGGTTATTTTTTTCCCCACTAACCATCCCCCCCCACCCCCCAAACCCCAAGGAGTTCTTTCTTATTTTAAAAAGCAGGGGAAACATATACAAACCAAAACCAAAAAAGTTATTTGGGTCTGAGCTCTGCAACACGCATCTAAAACTAAACAAAAGCTTCATGTTCAAGTTTAATTAACGCCATCTACTGAAAAAGTATTTTAAGAGTAGACTGCTAAAAGACAAAATTTGACTAAGACTCATGAGGAAAATTCCATAAATTTCTATGGGAAAACATGTTAAGTAGTAGCAATTCTGAAATGAACATAAAATGGCTTAACTGACTATTACATAGGTTGACAATCTGTCTTCAAAAGCCAGTAAAATACAATTACATATGTGTGGTTATGTATATAATTATATAGATCTTATGTATGTAGCAAACATGGGGAGGGGGAACCCAAAATGTTAGGAAGTGATATTTTAGGTAATCTATACTTTCCTTCATTATACTTTTTATATTTTTCAAATTTCCTATAATAAAAATGTATCCTTTTTCAATCTCTGAAAAGCAGTAAAAGTTGTTTAGGAAAAACAAAGAAACACAGCTCTTCCTCAGTACACTTTTAATTTTCCCAATTACCTTGGACTGCTCTGCCCTTGAAAAGTGATAGAAATACAAATTGAACTCTTTGGCGCACTCTGGTTTCAGTTCGTACATGCCTCGTCCTGTTAATCCAGGTTTTCTATGGAAAAAAAGTCCTTAAAATATTATTACTAAAGTCATACACTAATTTATGACACAAGCTTAGATAACAGAATAAAAAATCAAAGCTCTCATTTACTTCTGGTGGATGTAAGCTGTTACTATTTTCTATGGGTTACTTTGGCAATCTACAGCAAAGCTCTATGTACATCATTTTGCCTGACACATCCACTTTGAATTAATCCTAACTGGACAGGTGAATGTGATGGTCATTGTAGTGACAATTCAAAGTCTAACTATAGGGAATAGGTTATGCACATTACGACACCTCTAAACAGTTGAACATCACTAAAAGTAATAATAATTTTTAAATTTTGACATATAAAGATATCTCTGATAAGTTCTACTTATCAGAGTAGAAGTGGAAAAAAGTAGGTACAATTTTAAGGTTTAGAGAATCTTTTATATATATATATATGTGTGTATATATATATATATATATACACCTTTTATATATATTATATATATATTTCTGTATTTTCTCTAAAAGCAAGTGTTGTATCTTTTAATTTAATTTAATTTAATTTAATTTAATTTAATTTAATTTAATTTAATTTTAGTCTTCACACCCAGTGCAGAGCCCAATGCAGGGCTTGAACTCATGACCCCAAGATCAAGACCTGAGCTGAGATCAAGAGTCAATGTTTAACTGGCTGAGCCACCCAGATGTCCCCATATATTGTATCTTTATAATCAACAAAAATAAAGACATTACTGTTGGGGTGGGAGCAAGGAAAAAGCAGCATTGAGAAGCTGCCTCAACAATCTTAGTGGGGGTAAACTGGTTTACTGACTGGGCAATGCACTGGAAGAGTGAAGGCAGTATTCAAAGGCCATCCCATAACTTAGGAGGCACATTCAAATGAAAACGAAGAAAGCAGTTTTAAGAAAGCTCAATGCACTGCCTTAGGTCATCTGTTCAGTTTAATGTCAATTATCTGAAACTATCAGCTATGAACACTGGTTCTGAGCACAGCGAACATTCTCATAAATCAATATTAGTTACTGAGTGAAGAGCTAGATCAGAAGAGTGAAAGGACAGTGAGAAATCTAGTTCAGAATTATGTATCTGAAAAGGCTGTCACTCTCTGAAGGCAACAATTTCATTCTCAGTTCCATCAAAGGAAACGCCAAGAAAAATTAATATATTAAAAACAACTGAACTGGAAACAACAGGAAGTAAACTCACTTGAAATGCGCAACTGCTTCAATTACGCTCTCCATGCCAGTCTCCTTGTTCTCCTAACAGTATGAGAAACAAGTGTGTTTCATGTTAATTGTGTATCTGCTAGCACTTTAAACATTGTGCTTTTTTCTCTCTCTTTTTTAATTTTTATTTTTGAGAGAGTGAGACAGAACGTGAGCAACGAGGGGCAGAGAGAGAGAGGGAGACACAGAAGCAGGGTCCAGGCTCTGAGCTGTCAGCACAGAGTCCAATGCAGGGCTCAAACCCACAAACCATGAGATCGTGACCTGAGCTGAAGCTGGATGCTTAACCCACTGAGCCACCCAGGTGCCCCTGTGCTGTTCTCTTCTTAAGCCTTACATAGCAACTCTATGAAGCGGCTATACTATTATCCCAGTTTTTATAGCCGAGGATTCCATAGTAAACATAATTATTAATACATAACAAGGGAAATTTAGTTGATAAGCTAACATTCATTCAAACTCATACAGTTAAAAATAAGTCACTATCCTACGGTTTCAAGGTGACAGCTCTCAAAAGGAATTAACTTAAAAGCACAAAGTACACATAACATTTAAAATTTACGTAAGATATTTAGCATTTCGTGAAGGTTACACTAATTTCTTATCTATTTTTGGTAAAACAGCATTTCCGAAATCATATCCTATTCATAACAAGATGTTAATAGGAATTCTAATTAAAGAATTCTCTGGTCAAAAATGTTTGGCAAATATAGTTGCCATTACTTTGTACAAGATGTATTTTAAAATGCTGTTTTAAATTGTATTCTTCTTTATTCTAAAGTCGAAGTGAAACTGTAATCGCTTTCTCATCTAGCAACTCAGGATTCGTTTCCTGTATTAAAAAAGCACAAGTAATTTTTATCCTGACTAGATATCTAGTGGTATTAAGAAATTATTAATTATTGCTCTTTTAGGTGTGATCGTGGCATACGGATAGACAAGTTTTCCTAAAAGTCCTTTTGGACCAGTTTCTCCATGTTGGCCCTGACATCTAGAGCAGACAATTCTTTGCTATGGGGGTTCTGTCCTGTGCATTGCAGGATATTCAGCTGCACCTCTGGCTTCTGCTCACTGGATGCCAGGAGCACCATACGACCCTGCCCTGAGTGGTGATCTGGCCAAATGTCTCGTGGGGGCAAAGTTGTCCCTGGCCGAGAACCATTGTTTTACACACATACAATTCTATTTATAGATGAAATGGTAAATCTGGTATTCTGGGCTTTTTGTTCGTTTGGTTTGTTTTGTTTTGTTTTGGTTAGAACAGCTCAGCAAAATAAAATTCTGGATTACTGTTGTACAACAGTACACCTACATCAAACAGGCCAAAAAAATAAATAAAACAGCACAGACAAAAAAGGAAAAAAATGAGATCTTTTACCTTTGGCCCTTTTAACCATCTCATACAAACCAACTACTTATAGTACAGCTAAGTACATACATAAAAAAAGTTACTGGAATGCTCGGAATTAAGACTGTTTGTTGTTGTTGTTGTTGTTTCTGTTTGTTTTTTTTTTTCAAAGTTTTTTTTTTCTCCTTTGGAATTATAACGAACATGGTCCACCACAAGTAAAGTCAGAAGTAGAACAGAGAACACTCCAAAGGCTGGTTTGGTCATCTGAGATCATTAAAAATGGTTGACCCCTAACAATACATACAAAAAATATTAAATGTAAATAAAAAACACAAATGAATTTTCCTTTTTCAAGTACTTTTAAGAAAAAAACCAGGGCCTTGGAAGTTTTGACTCTTTTTTTTCCCTCCCCTGTTGCAAACTCACGCTGTGGTTTTGGTTGGATGGTGGAGAGCGTGTATGGTCATCTGTGGCTTAACCTGACATTCTTAACAAAATAATCCGGGGGTGGGAGGGGCAGGGATTCATGGATGGGGTAAAGATAAAACAAGACTAGTTGAAACTGGAGATGGGTTCTGTTATGTTTTCTATTTCTATAGATATTTGAAATTTTTCATAATGCAAAGTTTAAAGGAAGTATTACTATGAAACAAATAGGGGTTTAAATCCCAGAAGAATGACCATTAAGGTTGAAAGTTTTGATCTATGTTTCAAATTTGGGGAAACATTTTGAAAAGCCTCAAGGAAATAAGGACCACTCCTAACCATAAGTGTTGGTTATCTATCTGAAAAACCCTGTGGCTGAAAAATAGGTGGCCAAAGACCTTGAGATCCTAGAGGAGAAACAGTTATAATTAGCCTCTGAATGCCCACGAACATTATTTTACATTCACTAGAAGGAAAAGAGATGGCTCCCTAAGAAGAGTTTTTGAATGCTTCAGAAGGAAAAAGCTCTGGAAAATTTCAGTTTGCTCAACACAGCCGGGCAGGTATTTTCTCACTTCCTTCTCCAATACACTAGGTTAAACATTACACCACCCATGGCAACTTTGTAGTAAAGACTCTATAACAAGCCCTTATCTACTGGATACATAAATTCAGTTCTCAAGACCAGGTTTACTTTTTTTTTTTTTAATGTTTATTTATTTTGAGAGAGAGAGACAGACACAGAGTGTGAGCGGGGGAGGGGCAGAGAGAGAAGGAGACAGAACCCGAAGCAGGGCCTAGGCTCTGAGCTGTCAGCACAGAGCCTAACGCGGGGCTCGAACTCACGAACCACGAGATCATGACCTGAACTGAAGTTGGACGTTCAACCGACTGAGCCACCAGGCGCCCCAAGACCAGGTTTACTTTTATTTAGCATCCTTATCTCTTCTAAGAATTCCCTGTAAGAGATTCTACTTCTTTGCTCTTTTCTATCCCCCATCCCTAGTATTCTCTTTTTTTTTTCAGCATTAAAACATTTTTTTTAAAGTAATCTCTATGCCCAACATGGGGATCAAACCCATGACCCCAAGTTCAAGAGTCACATGCTCTGCAACTGAGCCAGCCAAGCACCCTTCTAATTATTTCTAGTAAGAGCGACTAGTAGGAGTTATACATGTCCTAGAACTGTAGTCTTTATCACTGGAAAAGGTATACAGAAGTAATCTCTACACACTAGCCTGACAGGGAGGGAAGAATTTCTAAATTTCTTTTTTAAGGTATAGGTACTTACATCTTCAGGTAAAGACTTCACCAGTTCACTATGAGCCATAGGTTTGATGCTTAATTGATGGATAATCTCTCGCTTAATTTCATCTGTAGCATTTACCTGTCCAACTCCAGGACTAAATCTCTCTCCTGTCAATGCAAAAGTACATATCCACACATTTAACATAACCAGCATACTTAAGCAGTATATACTTATAATTCATGCAACACAATATATTTTTCTTTCTATGCAATGGGAAGGTAGCAACTGGCTTGGCAACAAGCTAGGGTGAGAGCAGCTCTTAACCTCTGAGGCTCAGACACAACAAGTGAGTGCAGGGTTTGGGCAGAGGAGAGAAAACTCTGGTTGCTGTTTTGAAAGAATGGGATCAGAAGGCAGGAAGGAACTGGATGTAGTAGAAAAGTGGTACAGCAGTAGTTGAACCAGTAGCCTCGGAAACTGCTTTCCCGCCATGTGGCACATGGTAGCAGGGAGGGGAGCCTTCCTTTGTCCTTCTATCTAGTGGCAAATAAGATATTACCTCCTGACAGTAGCCAGGATTCTCTGTTCTATGAACTAACAGAGTCTAAAACAGCAGAGGAGGTGGGGAAGGTATAGGATAAAAGAATAGGAAAGATGGAGGTGACAAGACTGAAAATACAGGCAGTAAGAAAAGAAACCTGCATCTATTAGCCACATGTCTCTATTAATTTATTATTATTATTATTATTGTATCTAAAGCCAAGATAACAGTTTTGTGACACAAAACCATGGGAGGAAACATCTCTAAGATATAAAGTAACAGTAAATAGATCCTAAATATCCTATTCTTGCTTGCTCTTCTGTTCCCCTTCTTTCTCCTCAGACAAGGAGCCTTTCAGATAATTCTACTTCAGTGGGTCTACTCTCTTGTTCCAAATTGCCACAGGACCATCACTCTCGGTGCTACGGTAACCAGAGGGGAGAAAGACGTGGATGCTCTAACCTTCCCCCCAAACTGAAGAACCACTCAACTAAAAGAAACATAGCTCAGAAATTCTGAACTATTTGCCACCACAAAAGCCAATGTAATTTATAAAGGTCGCAAACAATCCAAACTTACCAACAAGCATTATGATGAGGTATAGCATTTCTTCTATTAGAGTATTATTTTGCTGAACTACATCCTGTAGCAAGCAGGGGGAGAGAAAGTTCAGAGATAAGAATACCAGTACTGTATTATCTCAGGTGATGAATGTACCCCAAAAGAATGGAAGATACTTCTTTAAATGAGGCTTATAAACGGCTTATAAAACATGCTCTTACCTTATGGGTAATCTCTGAGCTAAATCTCTTCCCATAGTCTGGAGTACTGAAAATCTGATAAAGTTCAAAGCGGCTGAGCATTATCATCAGGAAATGATTCGGATCCATCATAGAGACACCTGTCTTTTTTTTTTTTTTTTTTAATGTTTGAGATAAAGGAAAAGAGGGAGGTCAAAAGGGTTACTAAATAATTAGTGAAAGATATTTTGGGTTGCATAGGTGAAAACAGCTTAGTCACCAATCCCAATACAAGATGAAAACCCATTTAGCCCAATTCCCTACTTGTGGAAGCTACAAGTGTGGACAAGAATCTAAGTTGGTAAAACAAAATGAAATAGAAACAAAACAACCCTCCCCTAAACCAACACATCAGAGTAACATGGACTATAGGTTCTCTTTCCTTTTAATGCTTTGAATTACTTGCAACCCCATGAATTCAGTTCTTAAGTTTTATTTCAGCATTCTCCTGTCACCGTCTAGTATGTGGACTCAGAGAGAAATGTGATATGGCAATTAAGCTTCTAGTACTTTTTATATACATGATATTAGACTGTTACCAAGAACTCTCAAACTAATTTTTGCTGATAAAAACTATACTAACTGAAGTAACAGCTTTTAAGTATTAGTTTAATTCTCCTTTAATTTCATCTGTATAAATTCTAAATCAACTTGGATTTTAATTTATTTTGAACCAATCATTTTTGGAATTTATATTCCATAACTTTTCTATAATTTTTCAATCCACAGCAATAATATGGAAAAACTACTATGTGATAAGTATTGTGCTATGCACAACAGACAAACAGGGACTAAGATATAGTTGCCATGATTTAGTGGAGGGGACAAAAAGTAAATAGGCAACCACAATCCAGAGCTATGAAAGCTACGCTGGGGATGAGCATCATGCTATGGGCCTTCCCAAATGGGATACGTAGCCACATTATTGTGTGTCTGCAATGGCTTTCTGGAGAAAGTGACCCTGAACACTTAGACATGCAGGAAAACAAGTTACTAGGTAAATGGAAAAGGAAGGAGGTAGGGTGGGCAAACTAGGGAGCAAAAGAAAGAAATGTGCAGAGTTTAAGACTTAAGACAGAGCATGGCAATTTCAGAGAATTTTAAGAAAGGTCAGTTTCACAAGCCTTGGAAATCAAATCAGTTTAAGGGGGTTGGGGCTTTAAGGGGGTTGGGGACAATGAAAAAAGGACGGCTTTCAGGTTTCTGACTCTAACAACTATATACACTGTTGAACAATACACGCAAGATAGGAAACACAAGATAGGAGGAAGGTATGGAGGAAATAAGAGTAGTTTGAATATGTTAAATCTGAGATGTGTCCAGGAAATCTAGATGAAAATGTTCTACAGGCTCTTAGTCATATGAGTTTGGAGCTCAGTAGACAAGGCTAGGCTAAAGTTACAGATTTGGAAGTAATCCTAAGTGACTGGGTTCTGTAGAAATAACAAGGAAAACAATTCCCAATGAACTGTAAGTTTAATGCTTTTAATTCATTACCTGAAGCATTACTATATCCTTGTCAAACATTTCACGCCTGCATTTCACATTATGGTAGTAATAAATCTAAAAAAAAAAAAATAATAATTACATTGGGCAAATAGGTTTTTATTTGTGCAGGTCCCTCCTCTCCCCAATCCCCAAGAGCACATGGGTTCGATGCAAGTGTGAATGTGTGTGTGTGCACACGCACCAACACACAATGTGGCTTCCTCAACAGTTAATGCTATCTTAGCAGAGATTAATTAATTAGAAATTTTGAGATTTCAGTGTTCACTGTATGGTTCACATTTTGCAGCTAACTTTCTGGTTCTCCCAAGAAAGTTACTTCTGTAAGGTTTATAGCTACGAAAAATGGGGGGAAAACCTTATCTATACCAAGACTTGATGAAGTCTAAAACTTAAAACCTCAATTTCAGAGCTAATTACTATAGAGCTTTTTTTGATTGAAGTAGAGTCGACACACAATGTTACATGAGTTTCAGGCGTACAAGACAGTGATCGGACAAGTCTACACGTTACGCTGTGCTCACAAGTATAGGTACCATCTGTCACCATATAACACTATTATAATACCATTGACTCTATTCCCTATGCTGTGCCTCTCATCCTGACTCCAAAATTAGAAACCTATACCTCCCACTCAGCTTCACCCATTTTACCCATCCTCCGACTCCCTCCCCTCTGACAACCATCTAACAGAACTTTTACCACAATTTAAAGGGATGAAATCTGAATTATTATATTACATTTGTTGTTCTAAAAAATGATCTCAAGTTAAATATCAAGAAAATTAAGTTCATTTGTACTTTTGATATTGTTTCTTGACAAAGTATGAATAAAAGTTCCAAGAAACATTTTGGTTTAACATTACATTTATCTTCTTGAACAATTTTAATATAGTTACTCAACTTTCAATGACTTAAGTATGTTGAAAATTACAACCTTCACAGAAGTCAAAGGAATGGATGAAAACTATTCATAAACTAAAAATACACTTACCTGGTTTACTAAAGAGAACCCATTTCTTCTCCACATTCCTGCATGTACTTGGGCACATAAAACAAGACATCTAAGAGGGTGTTCTATCAACATGGGTGGGCTAAGTTCACTCTGTAAAGACAAAAAATAAAACAAAAAAAAATACTCAAAAATCTCAACTCTATAAAGAAGACTGGTTGATAGGGATGGAAACTTTATATAAAACAGTAGTTAAAATTACTCAAAGTACGTTCGTGTGACGGTTAATTTTATGTGTCAACTTGGATAGGCCATGGTACCATTTTTGATTAACACCAGTTAATGTTGCTGTGACGGTATTTTGTAGACGTGATTAATTTTTAAATCAGTAGACTCTGAGTGAAGCAGATTACTCTCCATAATGTGGGTGGACCTCATCCAATTAGTTCAAGGCCTTAAGAGAAAACACAGGATGAAGAAATTCTGCTTCCAGATTGCCTTTGGTCCTCAGACTACATCAACTCTTCCTTGGGTCCTCAGCCTGCCATGCCAGACCGCCAGGCAGGCATATTTCACACTTGTCAGGCCCATAAGTGCATGAGCCAATTCCTTACAATAAATCCATTTTTTTTCTGTCTCTTTCTTTCTCCATACTTACATACCCATGTGCACATGCATGTGGATACACTCTTCCACTGGTTCTGTTTTTCTGGAGAACTCTTGTTTAATAAAGTTTGTTTCAAACTGATTTCAAATACATGGAACATAATACATAGGTATTTACTTTTAAATGTTAGTACTACTTACTAGAGGTAGTAGCTCTGGAAATTTATATGCCACTTCACTTTTGCTTAATAATACATGTAAACCTGCATGGAAGAATAAACAAAAAAGTATTTCTACAACTGCAAGTCACTTAGAAAAAAGTCCTAAATATTCACTCAACTTTGTATCTAACTTCTTTTCTCTTTTTCTTTGGGAACTTATCCCATTACAAATTAAGATAGAAAATGAATTGCATCCATAAATGAAGCTTTTTAATTGATATTCTAATGAACCTCTGGATCAAAGGCACATTTAGAACCACAGTCTTAATTACATGTACTGATATACACAGATGACATTTTATGGAGATAAATGTTAGACATACAAACACACAAAAGCAGTTATAGAACTATTAAAGCAATTTATATATGTTATGCCAACTTGAAGGGTCATGTTTCATTGGGCTATGGAGTCTGTTCCCATTTAAAGTATAGTAGGAGAGATCCTTCTGGCAAGTGAACAGGGAAACTGGTTCTGGGATTCATGGTCTGCGTGGATCCTGATCTCAGAATTAAGTTCCCCAGAACTTCCAGTTTAAGATCAAAGCCTCTTAAATTCCTGACTGCAAAGGGCTGTTGTATAGCTCCACCTTAGTTAATTCTGTTACTTAAGAATTAATTATCCTGTTTATGTTGTCTAAACAGGGAATGGTTTTTATAATCTTATCAGTGGATGTTGGCCATGTGGGTCAAGCCTGGCTTAAGGCTTTTGTCACCCGAGAAGACCTACATTTTGAGTCTCATTCTGACACTCTGACACTCAACCTCCATTAGTACACACTCCAAGTTGTTCTTGAACTATTTTGTATGTGTGTCCTTAGCTCTTCAATTAGATTATAAGCATTCAGGCCAAGCTTTATCAACAGTGAGTAGAATGCTCAAAAATGTTCACTGAGAAGGTCTGAGAGCGGTAGACACCTAGGCAGAAATTAGTACATCTGAAGGGTACTATTTTCCTTGTGGGTAACTATCAGCATCAGCCTCCATCATACAACCAGATTTTTAAAGGCAGCAAAGATCAGCAGCTGAGCAGTAAACAGGACCAACGTTCCTGCACTCCAGCTGAATACTCTTCCACAACACCACGCTGTTACCTGCTCATATTGACTATCAACAGGTTCAGGATGCTCAAAGCACTCACAGAAACACAACTGGGCCTGAACAAGTTACAGAAATAAGAGATTTCTTCCCACAATCATAATTTCATACTAAGTGCTTTTTTGTTGTTCCATTTGTTTTTTTGGTTGTTGTTCCATTTGTTGTACTACCGATATCCAGGTGGCTAAGTTATCTTAAATCTTCACGACTTCCAGAAGACTATTCTAATGCTAGGCTCTAGCAGGAGGAAGATGGGATAATGGTCAGAACAATGAAAAATTGCCTTCAGAAAACAGGGATTATTAGTCCTGATCCCATGGACATTAAAAGAATAAAGGAATACCAGGAATGGCCCTATGCCCACAAATTTGATAACTTAGATGAAATGTACCCGTTTCTTGAAAAACACAAACTACCAAAACTCATACAAGGAAAAACAGATAACTAGAATTAACTTACATCCATTAAAGAAATGGAATCAGTAGTTAATAACCTTCCAAAAAAGAAAGTATCAGGTTCTTATGGCTTCACTGACAAACTCTACCAAACGTTTAAGGAAGAAATGGTATCAGTTCTCTACAATTTCTTTTTTTTATTTTTTATTTTTAAAAAAAAATTTTTTTTTCAACGTTTTTTATTTATTTTTGAGACAGAGAGAGACAGAGCATGAACGGGGGAGGGGCAGAGAGAGAGGGAGACACAGAATCGGAAACAGGCTCCAGGCTCCGAGCCATCAGCCCAGAGCCTGACGCGGGGCTCGAACTCACGGACCGCGAGATCGTGACCTGGCTGAAGTCGGACGCTTAACCGACTGCGCCACCCAGGCGCCCCCAATTTCTTACACACATACACACACGCACCCCACTTTCACGTCATATTAGGTTACTGAGCCATACACTTAAGATGAATTACAAATGCTGCAATGAGTAAAAATAGCTACCTTTAGAACTTCTTTCTACTCTCTCTGTTAAAAATGGAACTAAAGGGAACAACAGTATGTGAGCAGGATAAGATTTCCTACAATTAAAAAAAAAGAATCCCTGCAATCAAGAAATACAGAAGGAAGCTACACTGAAATGAGTCTGCAGAGATGGACGAATGTATATTCAAAGTTTTTGGTTGCTGCAAGGTGGCAGCCTCAAATATCGTACCAAATATAAATGACTTGTAAATCAACCACTCATGATTAAAAAACTATCCCTAAAAAGGTTATCAATAAATAAGCTTGGAGGGAGAGAAAAAAATTTGGGGGTGGTTTCAGATTACCAGCAATCACTTAAGTGATACAGCAATTTGAATTTAACAACACAGACCTTGAATCTGGGTTGAGTTAAGCAGTAACAACAGGTGATTAAGTGCAGTGAAGAAGTCTGAAGGGGGCGCACCTGGGTGGCTCAGGTGAAGCCTCTAACTCTTGACTTCGGCTCATGTCATCATCTCATGGTTTGTGAGTTGAAGCTTTGCATTGGGCTCCGTGCTGACAGTGCAGAGCCTGCTTGGGATTCTCTCTCCCTCTGCCTCTCTGCCCTTCCCTCATGCATGTTCTCTCCCCCCCCCCCCCCTCTCTCTCTCTCTCAAAAAAAAAAAGTCTGAAGAAGTGCTATGGTATGGTTGTTATAAAGATGGCTTCTGGTGCCAAACCACCTCACAATCCCCACTCTCTTTCTCGCTGCATAACATTAAGCAAGTCACCTCTGTGTCTCAGTCTTCCCATCCGTGAAGGAAATTCAATAACAATACCTACCTCACAGGCGGATGGTGATTAAGTCAATGCTTAGCAGACTCTCAGTATAATGTGTACTAAGTGCTCAATAAATATTAGTCACAAACAACAATTTAAAAAATGATTTCAGGGTCCTTGGGGGGGGGGAGGGGAGAAATGCTTTACCTGCAAGTAAGCGAGAAACTGGGAGGTGAATGCTAACTTTTTCTTGGGAAACACAGTATCTGATAGTTTCCACTGAATGTCCACAAATGCTTAACGTGATTGGCTGTTCACCATCAGTGAAACCACCATGACACTGCATCAATACAGCAAGGCATTTCTTGTAAGCTTCAATTAACACTTTTTCCTAAAAAAGAGGGTTTTCTGTAAGTTATTCAAAAGGCTGGGTTTCTACAACATTGAATAAGCACCTCAAATTCGACGAAGAGTAAGTACGTAAGTACCTCAAATATCAATATAGGCAACACCAAATTCAATCTTCCCTCCCCCAACTCTCCCTCTTCCAGTGCCCTGTCTCAGTGAATGACATCTCCATACAGCTGTGGAAATCTAGAAGTTATTCCAATACCCTCCTTTCCCTCATTTCCCACTGTCCAATCTATTCCCAAACCAGCAATTTCACCTTCTAAATTTCTCTCAAACCTGGCCACTGATCACCTCCAGTAACTCAAAGGAAAGCCAACCATCTATTAAATCTATTTTTGCCCTCCTCCATCTATTCTCCACACAGAATAACTTTAAAAAACATGTAAACTGGGTTATGTCACTTTTTCTGCTTGGTAGCCGCTAGTGGCATCTCAATTTGTTAGAATAAAACCCAAATTTCTTTCCAAGGCCCTGCGAAGTCAGGCACCTGTCCACTTTTCTACCTTCAACCTCTGTGCTCCAACCTGAGCCTTCTCACAGCTTCTGGACCAACCATACTCTTTCTCATCACAGAGCATGATGCAGCTGTCTCTCAGCCAGGAATATGTTTTACTCTTTGACCAGTTAACTCTGACACATAGTTCAGATCTCACAGAAGTCTTCTCTTACCTCTCAACTTACACAGGCTCTCATCTAGACTTTATAGCCAAAGGAAAGCAAAATAATTTTAAGACAGGACAAATGTAACAATTGTAAAGCTTTACTTTTGGATAAATTTCTAAACTCTTTTTATATGCTCAAAATCTAGATGGGATTATAGAAAAAATTAAGATAGTAACATAAGAGAAGAGAGAGAGTGGATTATTTCTTCCTCTATTTTCCAATTTTTTCCTGAGGATTCAGAATTTTAACTTTTATGGAATTTATAGGTAAGAGGAAAATATGCTGTTTTATGAGTTAAGTATCACTACTACCCTCTCCAGATCTCCTCAGAATTTACTGAGGAATTTATTTCCCCCCCTCCATTTATCACCTTACCCCCTACCCCTAGAGGAAACTCACGTCTAAAGCACACCAGTCTTGCATCATTGAAATGACATGTGTTAATTTCATTTGTAGTGTGAAGGCTGCCTCCCACTCTGGTTCCATTTCAATATGCTGTCCTACTTGACGTGTAATTGGGTCCATCCCCTTAAAGGAAGCAAAAAGATTTAAAATGGATTAAAATTATATTTGTTCTCTTACATGGGCACTTAAGAAATAATATAGAAGAAATATATATTGATTACAAAAACATACAAAGTAGAAGTTTTAACAAGAATAAGTAGTGTAAGTCCAACTCTAAATTACATATTTATATAACAGTCTCTAAAATATAAATTAAAAATCCCAGTATAAAACAAATTATTTGAGGCAATTTTTTTTATGTTTTAAACAATAAAATGTATATTTCACTGCAACAATCCTTCAAATTATTTTTAACCCTATCATCTACAGACCAAACTATTAGAAGAAATTGGATAGGCTTTTAAAATGTTACTGAATTTATAAATATATTTTACAATATACTGCAACAAAATTTTTATACTTATTCTGAATCTGCAACTAAAATTTCTCAGACACTAAAAGAAAGCAAAACATGGGGTGCCTGAGTGGCTCAGTTGGTTAAGTGTCCAACTTCGGCTCAGTTTTGAGCCCTGCATCGGGCTCTGCACTGACAGCTCAGAGCCTGGAGCCTGCTTTGGATTCTGTGTCTCCCTCTCTCTCTGCCCCTCCCCTGCTTGAGCTCTGTCTCTCTCTCTCTCTCTCTTTCTCTCTCTCTCTCTCAAAAATAAACATTAAAAAAAAAGAAAGAAAAAAAAGCAAAACGAAAACAAAAGAAAAACAGAAAGTAAAATATTATTTCATACGAATATACATTTTTGAAAGAATCTTAATTAAGAACATAATTTTTTAGGGGCTCCTGGGGGGCTCAGCCAGTTAAGTGTCCAACTTTGGCGCAGGTCATGATCTCGCACTTCATGAGTTGAAGCTCTGTGTTGGGCTCTGTGCTGACAGATCAAACCTGGAGCTTGCTTCAGATTCTGTGTGTCTGTCTCTCTGCCCCTCCCCAACTTGTGCTCTGTCTCTGTCTCTCAAAAATAAATAAAAACATTAAAAAATTAAAAAAAAAGAATATCATTTTTTAGAACCTAGCCTAACTACGCTTGGTGTGTCAGAACTGATTAAATAACAGAAAATAGAGGATACTAAAGTATTTAAAATGACCAAAGTGGGGGCGCCTGGGTGGCTCAAGTCGGTTGAGCGCCTGACTTCAGCTCAGGTCATGATCTCACACTCCATGAGTTCGAGCCCCACATCGGGCTCTGTGCTGACAGCTCAGAGCCTGGAGCCTGCTTCGGATTCTGTGTCTCCCTCTCTCTCTGCCCCTCCCCTGCTCATACTCTGTCTCTGTCTCAAAAATAAATAAAAACATTTAAAAAATAAATAAAATGACCAAAGTAGATATTGTTTCTACAGATATAAGAAAAAACACAGAAGTATTATAATAAACTAAACATCATGAACCACCACCCAACACAGAAACTAGAATGTCTTCCAAAAATGATCAGTCAATTTTGCTATTTCTTGCTTACGAAAGCTGGATAGCTATTAAAAGAATCATAACGGTGCAGCTCAGATATTTTGGGATATCATCTACCTTCTTACAGTTAAAACTGGTTAAATACACCAGTTGGCTTCTGTTTCTAGATTCTGTTCTGTATATGGGGGTGTTTCCAAAGAAGAGAATTAAACATAGGGGAATAAGATCTATACTGTATTATACAAATATCACACCAAGGAGAGAAAAAGAAATATGGAAACATTAAAACTAAAAAATCAAACATTATAGTTTCTTAAATAATTAACTTGATAATGCTTCCACGTAAGCCTAATATTAAAAAGATCGTAATTGTAAAATTGTAGAATATTGTAATTGTAAAATTACAATCCCCAAAGAGAATGTTAATGCTAACCAAAAGAATAACCAAAAAAAAAAAAAAAAAAAAAAAAAAAAAACCAACACAGCAGATGCCAGAACTTCTGCTGGGATCTCATTCATTCTACACCTTGCTAAGAGTTTCTAATTAAAGAGGAGCTTCTTGGTCCAAATTGTAGTCACCCAAATTATTCTTTTAGAAATGTGTCCCAAATGAAAAGAATATAAAAAGATGTTCAGGTCAATGAACCAAAAAAAAAAAAAAAAAGAAAGAAAGAAAAGTGTTTCCTTTTATTTTTGAAAAATTTTTTTAGAGATTATTTATTTTGAGAGAGAGAGGCAGAGAGAGAATCCTAAGCAGGCTTCATACTATCAGTGAGGAGCCTGATGTGGGGCTTGAACTCACGAACCATGAGATCATGACCTGAGCCAAAGTCAGACGCTTGATCAGCTGAGACACCCAGGTGCCCCCAGTGTTTCCCTTTAAAATGTGTCAGTTTATACATACCTGCATACATTTGAGTAATTCCAAAAAGGCATCAAATCCTTCTAGGAACTTCTGCCTCAGGTCATCTGACCATTCAGTTGGTTTGCTAATTAACACATACCTGAACAAGATAAAAATAGCAATGAATATATGGGTAAACACTGACATTTTATAAATTGCAAGTGGTTGGATAATTCAACAAAAGCTTACTTGAGATCTAAAATAAGGCTCTGAACTCTCCTAAACTTGAAGGCTTGTAAAGCAGTATATCGTTCAAACTGAAATCTGCCCTGGGCATCTCGATGTCTCAAATGGTCCATAAAAGTCTTAATGATAATGGTCATTAGGTTTTCCTCTGTGATGAGCATCCGAGCCTAGGACGAAGTATATCAGAGTACATGGTAATCAAAACCCATTTACTAGAAATCTAAAAAAAAGTCACCAATATTGGTTAGCTCTTTGAAGTTTAAACCTTTTTCAGTGCAAACATATAATATCATAAATGCATTACTGTGTATTTCTAAATAACAATTACTTACTCCAATTGCCATGTGTATGAAGCAACAATTATATCACGGAGAAAGATGCCAGAATGTTAGGAGACATATCCATGGCTCATTATTCAAAGACAACTCGGGGTGAGGGGGTCTGAACCAGGCTGCAAATTTTCCTTAACTGAGACATTTAGATACCTATAATGGTATGGTATAATTATTCTAGGATCCAGAGGTTCATATCACAGATTCTGTAGAACTCAGTATGAAACTATATTTCTTCTTAATCTCCTTTTTAAAATTTATTTTTGTTCTTGTTTCTATGTATAGATATACATATCTATGTATTTTTGAGTAAGCAAATACATTTAAATGATACACACACACACACACACACACACACACACACACACACACACACACA
>NW_026057580.1:422646-495623 GCF_023721935.1 Panthera uncia
ACACACACACACACACACACACACACACACACACACACACACACACACAGATAAAAGTCTCCTAGCTCCCAAGGTCCCCCTTGCAAAGGCAGTCTCTGTTAGTTTTCCTGCATATTCTTCTAGAGATGGTGCATGTGTATATACTACATACATATATGCATATACACACACATATATACATTTATACTATATGGGTTAGATGTTACTAAGTAGATAGAAGTATGCACATATTTAATTACATCTATCTTTCCCCCTCAAAAGACGGCATATTATAAACACTGTTCCGCACTTGTTTTTTCACTTCATATATTTTAGAGATTGTCCCATATCAGTTCATATAAATTCCCTCATTCTTTTTTTTTTGTCTAATTTTTTAATGTTTATTTTTTAAAGAGACAGAGAGACAGCAAGCAGGGGAGGGGCATAAGGAGAGGGAGACACAGAATATGAAGCAGGCTCCAGGCTCTGAGCTGTCAGCACAGAGCCAACGTGGGGCTCAAACTCACGGACTGTGAGATCATGACCTGAGCCGAAGCTGGAGGCTTAACTGACCTGAGCCACCCAGGCGATCCCCCCTCATTCCTTATATCTATCATTAGGTATTCTTTTCTATCATACTTTATTTAACCAGGCAGGCCCTCACCAGTGAGACATGAGACATTAGGGCTTTTTCTAGTCCTATGCTATTTATTACAAAAGATGTTGCAACAAATATCAACTGTGTACCACTGGAAGGATGTATGAATAGTATAATTTCTTAGAAGTGGATTACTGGGTTAAAGTGTATGTACATTATAAATTTTGACTGATACCAACAAATTGTTTCCACAAAGAAGCTCACCAATTTATATGTCCATCTACAGTGTGTACATTTCCTCTCATGCCTTCAATAACACAACTTCAAACATTAAAAAAAAATTTTTATTTTCTTAAAAAAAATATTTTTGAGAGACACAGAGTGTGAGTGGGGGAGGGGCAGAGAGAGAGGGAGACACAGATCCAAAGCAGGCTCCAGGCTCTGAGCTGTCAGCAGAGAGCCCGATGTGGGGCTCGAACTCATGGAGTGTGAGATCATGACCTGAGCTGAAGTCGGACACTTAACCGACTGAGCCACCCAGGTGCCCCAGTAAGTAGTTTTAAATAAAAATAAAGGCAGACAGAGAGAGAGAATCCCAAGCAGGCTTCGCGATGTCCATGTAGAGCTGGATGAGGGGCTCGAACTCCTGAACTGTGAGATCATGACCTAAGCTGAGATCGAGTCGGATGCTTCACCGACTGAGCCACCCAGGTGCTCCCAGAAGATCTAGTATTATTTGAATGCCTCATTATTACTCTTCCACAATGGATCATACTTTTCTAGACTAACTAGGTTCAAGTTATTATTGGTGCTGGGGGACTATATAACTAGGTCTCTCATTAAGCATTTAACAATGTAGAAAGTTGCACCAAAAAGTAGGACAAAAAAGTACAGAAGACAGAAGTCTAAGAATATAGTAAAGTTGTGTTCTCAATGTAAAGGTTAAGTTCTGAGGTCATCAGATAAAGAGAAAATCTATAAAGTTAAATATTCCTTTGAAAAACTCAAAAGTCATCATCACGTTGCCAAGAGTTAGGGTCTAAGAACCTCAAAAGTCAACAAGATTAACTTCTGTTCAGTTTCCTACACAGTAAAGACAAAAGTCCAGCTTGAAAAAGAGAAGGTACTGATAGGTTAAGATAAAAGGATATTCTTTGTTGGTTTTTTGTTTGCTCCATTAGGGGATTTGGGAACACTTAAATTTCACTGACTTACAAAAACTCTGTAGAGCTTGCTGGTAAGATTTATAACCAAAAATTGATGGAAGTTTGGTAGAGACAATTTAATATTCATGGAGTGTGTATCTCACCAACAAAGGCATTTATTTAGCATTTTCAGTTTCAGATGAATGTTAAAAAGAGTTTATCCAGCGCAAAATTTTGGATTGGATTCTAACTGTCGTGGGTGCCAAATTAAAAAAAATCAATTAAGGCAGCTAGCCCATTAGTACTGTCCCATTAAAATAGGGGAGTTATGGGGCACCTGGGTGGCTCAGTTGGTTAAGTGTCCGACTTTGGCTCAGGTCATGATCTTGTGGTTCATGGGTTTGAACCCCGTGTTGGCTCTGTGCTGACAGCTCGGAGCCTGGAGCCTGGAGCCTGGAGCCTGCTATGGATTCTGTGTCTCCCTCTCTCTCTCTCTGTGCCTCCCCTGCTTGTGCTCTCGCTGTCTCTCAAAGATAAATAAACATTAAAAGAAAAATTTAACAGATGAAACAAAATGGGAGTTATTCAGGCATTTCTATTTCTAAAAAGAAAACTTCAGAAAGCATATTTTCCAAGGTTCCAACAGAAAAGAAGGACAAATAGTTGGTGCTTGGCTTTATCACCTCATGCCTAGATTGTTGCTAACCTTTCAAGGTAATTTTTAACATTAAATATCTAACATTATTATACAGTTCCAGTACTGCTTACCACTCACCCTAAAACACTGCTTGATTTTTATATGCCTACAATTCACTTTGCTTTAAAATATATTACTGCTACTTACCTTAACTACAGTTTTATTCATTTTATGTAGTTTATATTCAATTTTGTGTTGTAAGGCTCATTACATATCTAACAGCATATTCAAAATGGGCCAACATTCCCCCTAAGACTCTGAAAAACTTTACTGAATAATAATGGCCCGTGCACACACTTTTAATTAAACTAAATATGATAGAGCATACAGGGGTAATGCTGACTATAAATCAGGGTACATTTGATCAAAACAAGTTAGAACAAGTAAGATAGTCTTGTCACTTGAATTAGTACTGGCTCTTGAGCAAACTATTTAAAAATGAAGACTGAATTTTCAGTTAACCCAAAAGACCAATAAATGGGATTCTATCACTCATATGAAACATTTCACTAATATCTAGGGCAAGTGGTTTTTAAGCAGGGATATGCATATGAATTACTAATGGTGCTTTTTCAAGAAACTATTACATGCATTCTTCCAGTCATGATGGGATAAGCTTGAGGCGGACCAACACTTCCACCAAGAACAACCAGAAAAGATCAACTAGAATAAAAAGTCTGAAATCATTAGAGACCCCCTGAGGCCACAAGGGTTCAAGGGGATAAAACCTTCGAGAAGGGGAGTGGCACAGGGAGATGAGCCAACATCCTGCAGCTGCTTTTCCCTCAGCATCTCCCTCTTCTGGGAGTGTGGCAAAATGGGACTGAAGATCCCAGGAAAGAGTCTGCCAGAGCTGCTAATAATGGGGAGAAGACCCTGAGATTTTAGCTGTCCCATGGTGTGAGGAGCCCAGGATTCTAGCAAGAACACAAGGGTGGGAATGGAGTCCAACTTTCTTCCAGTTTTCCCCTTAAGACATTTGCAAAATTCTGAAGCTGTGCAGGACAGAAGTCTAAGGGCAGAAAGTCTAGAAGGGCAAAGGAGTGATGTGGCAGCCTCAGCAAGCTGAGGAAACAAAACTTGAGTTCAGGAGCCTAGAGAGGGGAGGAACTCTAGTGAGCACTCCAGGCTCTAAAGTGGGAGCCCTCCCAGGGCAACGTTGCGGGATGAGGATGGACCAGAAGACAGAGTCTTGCCAAAACAACCTGGAGTCACGGCAATCCCGCAGTGGACTGATGGGCCTCACTCTATCTGCCTCACAGTAAGGGGACTATTCTTGGGAGGAAGATATTACACAGAGTCATAAGATTTTCTAATGAAAACCATCCTGTCGGAAGGCAATGAGAAAGAGAATGGGGCAGAAACCATATGTGAATGACTACAAAATTTCCCAAACCGAGAAAGCCACCGGCCTAGAGATACAGTATCTACAAACTCCAATATCTATAAATATAAAGAAAACCAAACCTACATAAATCATAGCAAGACTGCTGAAACCTAAGACAAAATGCCAATAAAAAGTTATTAAGCATTCCAAATGACTAAAAAAACCAAAAGGGGTAAAATACTACAAAAAAATTAAATCGGAATAGAATACAAATGATCTAGATAATGACATTATAAGACCATGACACAGCTAAGATTTACATGTTCAGAAAATTGAGGAAAAAATGGAGGATTCTACCAGAAAACTGGAATCTTAAAAAAAAAAAAAAAGAGTGGATTTTTGCTTCAGGAATCAGGCAAGAGAGAGTAGATGTACTTTTCTCTAGTCCTCCCACTAAGTACACCATGTCCAAAATTCTGGACATCATATGCAAAAGACCACCACAAGATTCAGAATGGTGGCCAGAAGAAGGCAGACTGGCTAGGGACCTCAGAGACCCCAAGAAAAGACACAGCAGAGAGATCTAAGAAGCTGGCAACCTGAAAATGCCGATGGGCACAGGCTTTTTTGAAAAAGCCCCAATAAAAGCCTGCTCTGTCAGCCACAGGCAAGAAGTAACTCAGCAGGACAGAAAACTTTCCAACAATAACCCCTCCACTCTACCCAACCACTACGGAAAAAACTGTAGCTCTATCCCCATCTACACCAGCAAAGGCTGAATGGTGAAGTCCAGACTTCCACTCTTCAGGGGCTGAAATACGGTACCTGCTTGCAATATCAGGGGTGCACGTCCTAACTTCAAGGGCAGTGCTACTGAAAGCTACTCCGTGGACCAGTGGCCTGCCAACTGCTTGCTGCCAGTTGTGACAAGAAGGCAAATCAACTACTTGTAACAGTTTAATTTAGCTGACATTTGTTTCTCACAGCAGGAGTTTTGCTGAGAGCAACAGTGTGTTGGTTCACATTCTGGTCCAAACCTTTTATCCTGTCATTACTGACACTTTGAGTAAAACTGCTGTTGAGTCACCCTTAAGAGAATACTAAGTGAATGTACAACTAACAAGTTAATAGGGGGGAAAAGAAATAACAATTATTTAATCTAAAAGAAGGTAAGAGAGAAGGGGAAAACACAAAACAGGTGGGTTCAAACAGGAAAAAAAAAAAAAACACAAGATGGCAAATACAAAGCCAAATACACCAGTAATTACATTAAATGGGCAGTAACCTGCTTACATCATTAGGAGTGATGTAATTTGTTGGATAAACAACAAATCCGAAATACATGCTTTTAAAAAATGATACAAGTTTAATTTAAGGGCACATAAAACTTAAAAATGTAACAATGGAGAAGACATACAATACAAACACTAACCAAAAAAAAAAAGGAGTTGTTGCTATAATATTAGATAAATTACTCCAAGGAAACAAAATTTGAAAGTTTTGGAGCGCCTGGGTGGCTCAGTTGGTTAAGCGTCCGACTTCACCTCAGGTCATGATCTCATGGTTTGTGAGTTCAAGCCCCATGTCGGGCTCTGTGCTGAGAGCTCAGAGCCTGGAGCCTGCTTCAGATTCTGTGTCTCCCTCTCTCTCTCTATCTCTGCCCCTCCACTGCTCACACTCTGTCTCTCTCTCTCTCTCTCTCTCTCTCTCTCTCAAAAATAAATAAACATTAAAAAAAACCAAAACAAAAAACAAAAAGAGAAAGACAAATCCAACAATCACTGTGGGAGACTTATAGCCCATCTTATAGATGCTTCAATAGTTGACGGAACAAACAGACAGAAAATTAGTATGTATATAAAAGATTTACAAAAAGGAAAAAAACAAAACAAAAAAAGATTTACACAATGAAAATGAACACACTTGACCTAAGTGACATATAGAAACACTGCACCCAATGATAAAGGAGAATATACATTATTTTCAAGTCCACATTGGACATTTACCAAAAATGAAAAAATTCTGGGCCACAAAGCTACACTCAACAGAGGACTGAAATCAGAGCATGTTCTCTGATCACAGTGAAATTAAGCTAGAATTCATAACAAAATAATTAGAAAATGCCCAAGTGTTTTAAAATTTAGCAATATATTTCTAAGACATTTAATCACGAAGAAAAAATGGGTCAAGAAAGAGATCACTAAGGAACTCAGTGAAGTTTTTGAACTGTATAATAAAAATAGGACATAACAAAACTATGAAATACAGCTTACATTGTGCTTAGATAGAAACTTAAGCCTTGTATCAGCAAAGAAAGGCTGAAAGTCAATGACTTAAACATCTATCTCAAGAAATTACAGAAAGAATGGCAGTCTACCATGTGGTGAATAAAAGCAGGAATCTTTCTCATTCTTAATCTCAGGGGGAAAGCTTTTAATACCATTAAGTACAATGTTTGCTTTAGGTTTCTGTTTTTTGTTTTGTTCTTAGGTACTCTATTAAAAGTTTTCTCTCATTCCTACTTTGCTATGAGGTATTTTTGTTTTAAATTATGAATGAATGTTGAATTTTTATGAATTCTGGGAAAGCATTTGATACAATTTTTTTCTTTTCATGTTAATAATGCCAGCTGATTTCCCCCCCAAATGCTATACTGCTCTTGCATTAAGGAAAAAGACCAAATGGGGTTGTGATGTATTATCCTTTTTCTATAATGCTTGATTTGATTTATGCAACATCATATGTGAGAGAGATTAGACGGTAATTTCCTTCTTTTTTAATTTTTTTTTTTAATTTTTGAGAGAGAGAGAGCGAGCAGGGGAGGGGCAGAGAGACAGGGAGACACAGAATCTGAAGCAGGCTCCAGGCTCGAGCCCAAGTGGGGCTCAAACTCATGAACTGGAACCGTGAGATCATGACCTGAGCTGAAGTCAGATGCTCAACCGACTGAGCCAGTCAGGTGCCCCAGTAATTTTCTTTTCTTGTAATGAATGCCCTGTTGAGTTTTGGTATCAAGATTACAGAAAACTCAATTAAACTGGCCAGTATATTCTCCTTCTCTGTTTTCTGGAAAAATTTATGTAAGACCAGTGTTATTTCTTTCTCAAACGTTTGGAAGAATTCTCCAGTGTAGCCATTTGGGCCCGGAGACTTCTTTGTGAGAAAATTTTTATTATAACTAAAGATTCTGTTTCTTGTTTCTCTTTTAATAACCTGTGGATTTTCTTAGGAATCTGTTCATTTCATCCAAATTTCCAAATATATTAATTTAAGTTGGTCCCAATATTGCCTTCTTTTCTCCTTAATATCTGTAAAAATCTGTTTTTTTTTTTTAATCGGTGATTTTTTTGTAGTCCTTTTTAAAATTAAATTTTTTGGGGCGCCTGGGTGGCTCAGTCGGTTAAGCGTCCGACTTCAGCTCAGGTCACGATCTCGCGGCCCATGAGTTCAAGCCCCACGTCGGGCTCTGGGCTGATGGCTCAGAGCCTGGATCCTGCTTCCGATTCTGTGTCTCCCTCTCTCTCTGCCCCTCCCCCATTCATGCTCTGTCTCTCTCTGTCCCAAAAATAAATAAACGTAAAAAATAAAAAAAAAAATTAAATTAAATTTTTCTACTTTTCCTATTAGACTTTCTAGAAATCTATTCCTTTTCTTTGGTCTTTTTTTTTTTTTTTAACGTTTATTTTTGAGACAGAGAGAGAGCATGAACGGGGGAGGGTTAGAGAGAGGGAGACACAGAATCCGAAGCAGGCTCCAGACTCTGAGCTGTCAGCACAGAGCCCAACGTGGAGCTCGAACTCACGGACCGTGAGATCATGACCTGAGCTGAAGTCGGACGCTCAAGCAACTGAGCCACTCAGGCGCCCTTCTTTGGTCTTTTCAAAGAACCAACTTTTCTGGTTGTATTGATTTTTCTCATGTATATTTGCTTTGTTTTATTAATTTCTGCTCTTTATTATTTGCCTTCTTCTACTTTCTTCAGGCAAAAGACCTAAGCTCTTGCAATGGTCTTACCCACTGCATCTTCACCCCTATCCCTAAACTCAGTGAGGTCACTGACCATTCATTTATCTAGCAACTCTGGCCTGTTTGGGGTTCCTTCTTCCAAAATGCCAAGTGCACATTCATCTCAGATGAATTCATCTTCCACCAGTTAGTCACACGACTCATCTCCCACTTCCTTCAGTTTCCTGTTCAAAAACCACTTCTCTGAGCGGCCTTCTGATATGTATAAAATATGAGCACCCCCCCCCCCCCCCCCGCACTGTCACTCTCGATCCCCTTAACCTGTTTTTCTACTTCATAGCACTTACCAACGCTTGATTTATAAACAGTATGCAAATGTTTGTGTATCTGTTTCTTCTCAGCCTATAAATTCCGTGGTAACAGGGACTTTTGTCTGCTTTGTTTACTGCAATGCTTACCTCCAGGGCCCAAAACAGTACCTACTCAATAAAGGTGCTAAATAAATGAGCTCTGAGTAAATGAACACATACACTATTTTTTTCTAGCGTTTCTAAGTAAAGGAATCACACAAGAAGTAAAAATTAAAAGTTGAAATAGTAGAAGGAACAAAAATTACTTGTAGATTATTAGAAATCCCAAAGAATCAGCACAAAATGTTAGAAGAAATGTTAATAAGAGGGCCAGATACAAGATGAATCTACAAATATCAGTACTTTTTCTACATACAAGCCATAGCCAAATTAAAAATGTGTATGACCTAACAAGAGAACAATAAATCTTGTACTAAGAGCATAAAATAAAACCTCACACATGAGGACAAATTATGTTCCTGGATGGAGATATTTAATATTGCAAAGATATCAGCTCTTCGCAAAGAATCTATAAATACAATACCTTTCCAATCAAAATCCTAATGTGTCTTTCTTTTTCGGGGCGGCGGGGGAGGGAAGAATTGACAAACTGATTTTAGTTCATCTTTAATACTAAAGGATTTAGCTCTAGAAGATATAAAAATAGAATATTAAGCTAAAATTATTAAAACTGGGTTCTGACATGGAAATAGACAAAAAGATCAACGGAGGAAACATCTGGATACACATGGGATTATCTCAGGGGCTTCTCAAACATCCCTGACTAAAATGAAAGCATCACTCTTTCTCTTCATAAATCCTACTCATTCTCCAACCCCCCCTGTGCAAGTGGCACAACACTTATTGGGCTGCAAGTTACAAACCTGGGAATCATCTTTACACTTTCCCTTGAATCTAACAACCAATCACCAACTGACCCCTCAAACCCAAGTCTGGCTGGTCCTATAGATTTTACTACCTAAATCTCTCTCACCACTCATATCTGCTGCCACGATCCCAGCTCAAGTTGCCACCAACTCTGGTCTGGATCATTGCATCAGGTTCTAATGAGGTTCCCCACACTCGCTTTTGCCCCCCTGTCAATTTGTTCTCCAAATTACAAACAGCATGATCTTTTAAAAAATCACAAACGTGATGATGTAAATGTTACCACTTAAAACTCTTCACTGCCTTCCCATAGTCTTCAAATAAAAACCAAAATCTTTAATTTGGCCTATAATATCTCATTAGTGGATAAACAGACTTCAGATAGCTTCAACTGTACTAAATGAACATAAAGGTAATTTTGGGGGAAAAATGCTCATTAAAGACAAATAAACAAAAAAAACTGGAAAAGGTACCTGTTTAGAACCACACAGTACTCTTAATTCTATACGATCTGGCACCCACCACCTTCATTTCTGGTCACATTTTTTTCCATGTTCAAGAATCTTCAACTGTGCTGGCTTTCCTTCTGTTTCCTGTATAGGAACTTTCCTACCTCACCAGACTTTCTCAAGTGCTGGTCCCTTTAAATGAACTTTCCTTCATGACTCCACATAAAGGTGCCTTACCTATAGAATCTGTCTCTGAACTTTGGGAAAAGGTCAGATCTATTATTCTCTCTCAAAACAACCAAATTATGTTTTAAAATTTTATTTATTTTTTAATGTTTATTTTTATTTTTTGAGAGAGAGCGAGTGGGGGAGGGGTAAGGAAAGAGGGGGACAGGATCCAAAACGGGTTCTGCACTGACAGCAGTGAGCCTACACAGGGCTTGAACTCGTGAACTGTGAGCTCACGATCTGAGCCACACAGGCACCCCAAAACAACCAAATTCTTGAGTTTTCATTATAATTTTAATTAATGAATTCTGTGAGTCTTTCCCATTATTTTAAGTTCCATGAGGCCAAGGACAGCATCAGTTTTTGTTCACTATGGTGTTCCCAAAGCCTAGAACTGTGCCTGATAAATCATGGATGCTCAATACATTTTTGTTAAGTAAATGAAATATGAATTTTAATTTCTGTATAGCACTAAAACATAGTGATGCCTTCCTGAGCAACTAGTGAAACTTAGTACAAGACCACCCACAGTCATTGTAATTCAGTTGCCTTAGCTATCCTTTCCCTTATGGGGATGGGGGAGGGAGCTTCTCAAAATGTGAGTTTGTATACAATATGCTGTTTCTAATGGATGCATGTGTTAAACCACTCAGTTTAATTTTTAACTCATCAGTTCAAAACCTCAGGGAAGTAGTATGAGAAAGTAGAGAGATTAAGCTTAAATGATTTCTTCTCTTTAGATTACATACTGAAGGATATGTTCTAAAATGGGTGAAGGTGCCTAACGTCCTATCATCCACTAATAAAATATTATTCTATTCAGGAATATACAGATCTTCATTCTCTATTATTTTAAGGCTTTACTTCTGTCAATGGAAAACAAGAAAGTTCTTCTTAATCTTTTCGTACTTACAAGTGAAGGAACCGTGAATATCTGAACCGAGAGGTCTGCGATTGAAAACTCTCTGTCGTGGTCATCTGTCACATAATCACTCTGCAAACGCTCATAGTTCTATTAAGAAGGCAAAAAAAGGCAAGGAGTGCCAGCTATCAGTTACAAAGAAAAGGCAAGCACTACTCACCAGAGTAGGTGCAGTGAAGAACTGGACAGACAGAGCAGTCACGGACACTGCTCGCTCGTGATCATCCTCCATAAAATCTCTCTGCAACTGCTGGTAATTCTAAACAACAAGGGGGAGATTCACCTCTAATCCACATTGACCAAATGTTTAAGGATTATAATGAAAAGTCAGTGCTGGAGGAATCAATTAAGATAACACTGCTATGAGAATGATAACTGAAATGACTTCTACCAATTAAATTTTGTATAAATACCGGTTCACTATACAATCTTCTCACACACAATGGAAATTTATGAGCTCAAATAGGAGCAATAGCTTCTAAAATGCTGGGATGTTATTGCATACTGGCAGGGCTAAACCACAGCAGCGTTACATGGTCTCTGATGAAACCAGACTTTTCTTTCTTATGGATGTATATCAGAATCACCTGATGGCTCTTTCAAAGGACACATGCTTAGACACCATTCTTGGTGAATCTGCTTTTCAGCAAGTTTAAGAATGATACACAAATATATATATATATATATATATATATATATATATATATATTTTTTTTTTTTTTTTTTTTTTTTTTTTTTTTTGAAAGAGCTCCCCAAATGATCCTCATATGCTTCCTTAAGAATTCCTAATTCAGGTGAAAACAAAAAAACAAGCACATACTATGGAAAGGGAGAACATACTTCAACAATATCAACAACCAAGAGTTGACGGTTCTTCTTTTTTTTTAAGTTTTATTTATTTTAAGTAATCTCCACACCCAACATAGGGCTCCAGCACATGACCCTGAGATAGTCACATGCTCTTCTGATTGAGCCAGCCAGGAACTCCAAGAATTCATGATTCTTAAAATCACATCCATATATCCATGCCATTTCAGCTAAGATGATCTTTTCCTTATACAAATCTCAATGAGAATAATACCATAATTCGCCACGGCATAAGTTTAAATTCTTCATTTATCATTTTAGATCATACACATTTCACAGTTGGATATTTGTATTATCGCGGCAGGTGATGAACAAGAAAAGTCTTACAGCTAGAATTTTACTCTATTGATAAAAGATAAAAAGATCACTTACAAAGTTTCTTAGGATTTAAAATCAACAAGCAACATATTATTATTAGTTGCTAATATTACAAAGCCTGGATATAATCACAGGTTATATTTATTCCATATATAACCTATTTTGTTAAATTTCAACACTGAGAAACTACTTACCTTTGCAAATCGAACAGCAAACAGTTTCTTATACTTCAAATCCATAAGTAGACTGCTCATGAACAACTGATGATACACACTCCTAGCACCTTTTATGAAAAGAGCAGATGTAAAATAAGGATATATCAAACAAACCAAAAATTACATTTCCAAAGTATTTATGTGAACAATTGTTTTTTAAGTCTCAAGGGCAAAACTGTACATGTTATTCAGTATAAAATATTTGCAATCTACTTTTTTTTTAAATGTTTATTTATTAATTGGGGGGGACAGAGCAGAGAGAGACAGAGAGAGAGAGAGAATCCCAAGCAGGCTCTGTGCTATCAATACAGCGCCCGGCACAGGGCTTTATCTCATGAACCATGAGATCATGACCTGAGCTGAAATCCAGAGTTAGATGTTCAACTGACTGAGCCACCCAGGCACCCTGCAATCTGCTTCTCAAAAAATTGGTTTTTCTAAAAATGGTTTTTTTTTTTTTTTTTAAATTTTTTTTTTCCAATGTTTTTTATTTATTTTTTTGGGACAGAGAGAGACAGAGCATGAACGGGGGAGGGTCAGAGAGAGAGGGAGACACAGAATCGGAAACAGGCTCCAGGCTCCGAGCCATCAGCCCAGAGCCTGACGCGGGGCTCGAACTCACGGACCGTGAGATCGTGACCTGGCTGAAGTCGGACGCTTAACCGACTGCGCCACCCAGGCGCCCCTAAAAATGGTTTTCTAACAAAATATAAAGGTTATTTAATTTAGGTCTTGGACTCCAAAATCTGTTTTTGTTTCTTCCAGAGAACAAGACTACATGTACTTATTCTAAAAACTGTAAGTATATTTATTAAATACCTTCCCAAATGAAAAAAAAAAGTTTCCCAATTACCTATTTAAGGTTCCCCTATACCTTGAAAGTAGTTAAAAGATTACCTTTCCACAATTTGGAATCATTAAGCATCAATCTATCCACCAGAGAAGAGTTTTCACCATCTGGCCCTTCTTGTAAACCGACTTGACATAAAATTCGGCGAAGTCCATCTAAAACAGGAAGAAAAGTAGTCATGAAATAGTAACTTTAAGTATTAAAATAAAATGACATTTTAATAGAAATGTTCTAACGAATCTATAGAATTTTACATGTTTACTAAAGGTCAAATTTATTCAGAAAAGGTAAATATATTAACTATTTTATTAACATTTTCACAAAAAGGAGGAAAATTCTAAATCCTGCATTATATACCAATTCTTATTCGAGAATACCAAAATATAAGTCTATCAGAAAGTCAACGATCTCTTATGTTGTAAACAATTTAAATACTGTTCTTTAAGGACCTATGCTAATTAAACCAGATTATAGCAAAACTGTTACATCCCATGATAACTGAAGGTAGGTGTAATATAGAATTGTGCTACCATTAAAAAAAAAATGTATAGCCTCTGTACTATATCTGAGTCCATTTATTAGTGTTCTGCAAAATGCTTCCATTCATTAAACAAATGTTCCCTGTGTACCTATGTGTACCTACTATGAAGAGGTCCTGGAAGACAAATTGCTACATCTTCTAAATGCTGAACTTAAAAAAAAAAAAAAAAGTTCTTCAAATATGAATATAAGCATTAACATATAGCCAAAACTTCAATAACCTTTTTGTTTCATACTTTATAATTAAAATTACTGTTTTTAGTCTTCTAGAAGCATGCAAAATAATCAGGTAAAAATGGAGTAATTTTAAAATTTAGTTCCAAAAGTCACTGAATAGAAATTTGTTACAAGGCTAAAAAGAAACACTTACATAAATATTAAATAAAAGATAAAGTCTTTAAATTATTTCAAGTAAATATCTCAAAAAATTTCTTGGCAGAAAATTGCTTCCATGATACTACTATTCATTATTACTGTAGCACAGAATTTGGCACACAGGTATCCAATAGGAAACACCAAAACTCAAATATACGAGGATAACAAAAATAACTGGAGAGACATTTATTTAAAAGGCAAGCAAACATGGTCTCCTAAATTTCCACACCTCAATATTTTCAACTGTCAGTTCACAATGTGGCAATGTTCTTTTAAGATAAATATTTTAGAAATTCTCTTTATAATAAACCTCAGAATGTCATTTATCCAAACCACCTCTCTTGCCTGAAAAACAGTATGACAAACAGCTTAGATGTATTCCTGTTTTTCTCTTTTGTGTTATATTTTATACGCCAAACTTGTACTTTTGGCATTAGACATGAGAGTTCTTTGTTCTGTTACCACCACGTTAGAAAGATGATTTAATTTGTGGACTGTGGAAAGACAAAGACAGTAAATACAAATCAGTAACTTCAAATTTGCAAGTGTTCAGAGCTGCAAATTATTAGTAACCAAAATCTGGAGGAGTCAAAACAAAAATTTCAACATTAGTGTTGTATCCTCTAAACTGGTAATCATTTAGGTTTTATTTACACTTGTATTCTCCAGCTTGCTCAGTGGAACAGAGTTCCACAGAATGTTGTTTAAAAAAAAAAGTTCTTGTATCAAGTCTGTGAGATTTAGATTTCATTAGCGGACTAATGTCATTTACCACTGTTTAATCCAATATTTCCTGCATTTATTTGAGGACAGAATCCTTTGTATGCATATAAAAAATCCTGTGGATCAAAATATGGGAAATGTGGGTTTTTCTGTGCATAAAGATATTCTGAGATGGTATTTTAAAATGTGAAATTAAAGCAAGAAATTATTTCACTTGATTTTTTTTTCCCAAAATAGTTTTTTTGAACCTACCTGAATATCCAATAATACTTCCCAGCCAAGACAAAAGTTTCAAACCAAAATTCTGATGTGCCACAATAGACGAATGCATAACTTGAACTTTGAGTGGCTTTGTCTGTCTACTGGTATTTCTCTTAAAAAGAAATGGTAGAATGAAAAAACAAACTTAAAAAGGCTATCTTATAGAAAAAAGCTAATATTTTTATTTAATGTAACTACACTCTCATCATTATAGGAGAATTTTTCATGTATGTGTGTAAGAAAAATACCATTTGGCTTGCCTTACTCAGATCCTAATTTTCTAGAAAGAATCTTAGGATTCTTACAACAAAGTAAGAAGTTACAGCTTATGAGTAACCTGAATCTTTGGTCCTATATTTGAAAATCTGCCCCACCATTAGAATTTATTTAAAAGCTTACATTTGTTTTAGGTCTTTAATTTCTTAAATGCAATTACACGTTTATTTAAATAATTTGCTTTACTGCACAGAAGTGATGTTATTGATACTTCAAAAAAAAAACAAAACTACAATTTCCAACGTAACTGTTTCTCAGTGTACAGTTCAGAAGTGTTAAGTACATTCACACTGTAGAGTAACCAATCCCCAGAACTCTCTTCATCTTGCAAAACCCAAACTCTATACCTACCAAACTCTAGAGGTATCATATAAACAGAATCATGCAATATTTATCTTTTTGTGACTGGCTTATTTCTCTAAGCATAACGTCCTCAAGGTTCATCCAGGTTGTATGTAGCATGTGTCAGAATCTTCTTCCTTTTTAAGGCTGAATGATATTCTATTGTATGTATATAGATTTTATTTTATCCATTCACCCATCAATAGACACTTGCGTTGCTTCTATCATTTGTCTACTGTGAATGATAATGCTGTTATGAACATAGCTGTGCAAATGTCTCTGAGGCTCTGCTTTCCATTCTTTTGTGTATATATCAGAAGTAAAACTGCTGGATCATATGGTAATTCTATTTTTTTTTAAAGGAACCACCATACAGTTTTCCATAGTGGCTGTACCATTTTACATTCCCACCGGCAGTGTGCACAAGGGTTGTAATTCGTCCATATCCCTACCAACACTTGCGATGTTGTGCTATTGTTTTTGTTTATAACGGCAATCCTAACGGGTTTCAGGTGGTATCTCATCATGGTTTTTATTTGCATTTCCCTAACGATTAGTAATGTTGAGCATGTTTCCGTATGTTTATTGGTAATTTATATACTTTCTTTGAAGAAATGTCTATTTAAGTCTAACACAATTTTTAATTTTTATTCCCCATTCTCATTTTTTTGTTTGGAGCATCCTTCTACCCCAACTTCATTCCATCCCCATAACCCACATTAAGACAGTACATCTGGAGAAACGGGAACCCTCTTGCACTGTTGGTGGGAATGCAAACTGGTGCAGCCACTCTGGAAAACAGTGTGGAGTTTCCTTAAAAAATTAAAAATAGATCTACCCTATGACCCAACAATAGCACTGCTAGGAATTTACCCAAGGGATACAGGGGTGCTGATGCATAGGGGCACTTGTACCCCAATGTTTATAGCAGCACTCTCAACAATAGCCAAATTATGGGAAGTGTCTAAATGTCCATCAACTGATGAATGGGTAAAGAAATTGTGGTTTATATACACAATGGAATACTACTTGGCAATGAGAAAGAATGAAATCTGGCCTTTTGTAGCAACGTGGATGGAACTGGAGAGTGTTATGCTAAGTGAAATAAGTCATACAGAGAAAGACAGATACCATATGTTTTCACTCTTATGTGGATCCTGAGAAACTTAAAAGAAGACCGTGGGGGAGGGGAAGTAAAAAAAAAAAAAGTTAGAGAGGGAGGGAGTCAAACCATAAGAGACTCTTAAAAACTGAGAACAATCTGAGGGTTAATGGGGGGTGGGAGGGAGGCAAGGGTGGGTGATGGGTATTGAGGAGGGCACCTGTTGTGATAAGCACTGGGTATTGTATGGAAACCAATTTGACAATAAATTTCATATTAAAAAAAAAGACAGTACATCTTTGCCTATTTTCTCTATCTCTATATATTATGTATGTATACATTTATAAAGATTTTTATTTGATTTATAAAAATGGGATACTATATATACTCTTGTGCATCTTTGCATTAACTGATTTTTTTTTTTGTTAATGACTCATGATATTCTGTGGTGTGGATTTATTCAAACATCCTCTAGAGAAGGGCATTCATATTCCCTTTGTTTCAGTCTTCTGTTGACTCCAAAAAAAAGCAGTACTGAACATCTTTGTACACACACTTCTAGTGCTTACATTTCTATGGGATAAATTCCTAGGAAAGGTAACTTTCATAGATGCTACTAGATTATTTTCTTAAAATGCTGTAGCAATTTAGTTTTACACAAGTATTCCTATTCTCTGCATCTCTGTCAGTAAGATATTTTATAACTCTAATTTCTCCATCCTGATGAGTATGAAATCTCCTTGTCATTTTACTGATTACTAACAAATGAGTCTCTTCATATACACTGACCGCCTAGATTTTCTCTCCTGTGACTGCCTTTTCATATCCTATGTCCAATTTTCTATTTTGTTCCTACTCGATAATCTATGAGTGCTCTGTTTATCCTAAACATTAAATGAAAAAAATTGGTAAAGGGTACGAATAGGAAATTCAAAGAAAACATAAATAAACATGAAGTAAGGTACTCAATAATTAAGGCAATGCAAACTTAATTGATGAGATGCCATTCATACACATTAAATTGGCAAAAGTTAAAAAATCTGACAACATACAGTTTTGACAAAGCTGTGGAGAAATGGGAACTCTCTATACACTGTTGGTGGGAATGTATATTAGTACCACTGTTTTGGAGACTAACTTGGCAAAATCTAATAAAGATGAAAATGCTGATATCCTAACAACTCAGAAATTCCATTTCTTGGTATATACCCTACAGAAACCTTTGCATCTATGCAAGAAGGAGACAAAACAATGTCCATAAAAGGACTGTTAATGATGGGGGCAGGGGGGAATTATCCTAACTGTCCATCAGCAGGAGAACGGAAAAAGTATGGTAAAGTTATCAATGGAACACTTCACAGGTACATGCATCAACACACATAAATGTAGAACCAACACTGAAATGAAAAGTTGCAGTATAATACATCCAGTATGAAGCTTGTTATATAATATTTAAAGGCCTCCAAATCAATACATATAATGTTGACAGATTTAATAAATGGAAGTATAGAGGCACACACAAGAATGAACAAATGAATTAATGAAAGTACTTATCCCTAGGGTAGGAGAAAAGGGAGCAAGATTAAAGGAATAATACTGGGTACTCTGTATTATTTTATTTACATAAAGTATGAGGAAATGTTGTATAATGTGGGCATACAGGTGTTTACTGTGTCATTTCTGTTTTTATCTGTATATTTAAAATATTTCACATTACACAAAATTATTTTTTAAAAGGACATTTACATAAAATGCATTTACATGAAATAGTTTAAAATAATTCTTACTTTTTAAAAATAAATATAAACATGGGAAATAGTTTTCTTTTAGAGAAATAATACACTAAGTGCTATTATATATGCAGCATACCTTGCTATAAGTTACCAAGAAACAACTTCCCTTGAATTCTAATCTTGGTGCTAAAGGCCAGTTTAAGTCCTAAAAAGTAACGTGACACCCTATCAAAAACAAAACAACAATGAAACACTTTCTAAGATGTCTCTGATAGAGAAATAGGAAGGCAGAAAATATATCTCATGTAAACATTCATTTTCTATATTAATCTTACACAGCTTAAAAAAACTAGATAAAGCAATAATACAATGTTCGAGAAAATATTAAATATGACTTTTGGTTGATGCTGGCTTTACCTTCATGAAAGCAGAAAAATGCGTTTGTAAATGACAAAATACAGAACTAGTTTTAAATAAAAAAAATAATACTGTGGGCATGTTTCTAAATTACTTACCACAATTACTGATTTTGCTTGTTCACAATGCTGGAAATCTCCATATCGAACAGACCTACGTCCCTGGTAAATGAAAAAATTTTAAATTAACATGTAAAAATATTATATTCAGTAGTAAAACTGTTCAACCAGTAAACAAATAAACATATTTATGCATATAACAGTTCTGGCCAATTTTAGTATTTATAACATTCATTCTATTCAATGATGAAAAGTAAATTAAAATATTTTCCTTCAAAACCATCCTAATATTTTCAAGCCATTAATAAGTATAGTTCCTTAAACAATACGGCATTTATTCTTCTAGGCTGCTATACTTTCTATTTTCATAACTGACTATTTCTAATCACTGGGTAGAATGAGGACAACTGTATCTACATTTCCTCCTAAACTTTCTATGGAATAACAGATTACAGTAATACCCAGTATGTATTTGGGCCAATATTAAAATGAAATAAAAAAAAATAGACTAGACATATATACCTCTAACTCAATATTCCCAGAATAATTTATCTGTAATGAAAGTTCAATTTATTATCTGACATCAATATAATGAAATTACTTACATCTCGATCTACTGTAGTTGCAAAGCCAATGGCTTCTTTTTGTGTACAGTTAACAGCTTTCTGAAGGGTATAAATAACTTGTTCATAGGTATGCACCTCATCATTAAACAGCATGCAATAGTAGGTATCACTCTTCTCTCTGTGACATAAAACATTAATTATATATTATCTAATTGCATATTCTCTAGCTCCAGGCTGATTTAGTAAGAGCATACTTTGCTCTAGGGAATGTGCTAGGTACTGGGCACATATCTATGGCAAAGTCATCCGCGGTCCCCATGCTCTATGACATTACCATCTGATGGGGAAGATATATATTAGACATGTAATTCTAACTGAACTAGCTTTTATCAAGAAGAACAGAATGCTGCAGTTGGACAAAACAGGTCTGGGACTTCAGAGAAGAACTGCCACAGAAGTCATCTGACGCCTAAAGTCAGAATTGGCTATCAGTGGTTCTCAACTAGAGGCAATTCTCTGTCCCCCACAGAGGACTATTTGGCAATGTCTGGAGACGTTTTTTGTTGTCATGACCAGGGCACGAATGTCACTGGCATCTAGTGTATAAGGGCCAGGGATGCTGCTAAATATTCTACAATCCACTGGGCACCTGATGGGCTCAGTTGGAAGAGCATGTGACTCTTGACCTCAGGGTTGTGAGTTCGAGCCCCATGCTGGGGGTAGAGATTACTAAAAAAATAAATTAATAAAACAAAAAAATTCTACAATGCACTGGACAGCCCTTATAACAAAGAACTAATCTGGTCCTAAATGCCAACAGTTGAGAAACCTGGGCTAGAGGAGGGTGAATGCAAAGGTCCTGAGGTGGCAAAGGGAAGTATTAGGAACTGGAACACAGGGAGGGAGAAGATTAGGTTGGAGAGAGGCAGAAATCTTGAAGACCTTACAATGGAAATTGATATTGCCATTCTAAGGGCATTGAAGGATTTAAAATAGGAGATATAGTCAGATTTGCCTTAAAGTTCACTGTGCTACAGTGTGAATGAATCTTAAGGGACAAGAATAGATATGGCAGTTCAGTTAGGGAGGCCATGTTGCTGAATGATTAATTAATCTGGACTAGGATAGTAGTAATAGAGAGGAACAGAAGTAGAATGTTTTTTTTTTTAACATTTATTTATTTTTGAGACAGAGAGAGACAGAGCATGAACAGGGGAGGGTCAGAGAGAGAGGGAGACACAGAATCTGAAGCAGGCTCCAGGCTCTGAGCTGTCAGCACAGAGCCCCACACGGGGCTCGAACTCACGGACTGTGAGATCATGACCTTAGCCGAAGTCAGACGCTTAACCGACTAAGCCACCCAGGCAGGCCAGAAGTAGAATGGTTTGATGGAGGGAGAACCAGCAGGACTTGAAATCTAAATGGGTATAGGTGATTCAGGTTTCTGGGTAGTTTACTAACATGGGAAAACATTATAAAAGAAGCAAGTTAGATTCTTTTCCCTTATATATTGGTAGCCTTGAACCTACAATGGAACAAAAAGGTAAAAACAAAACTCTTCTGAGGTGCCTGGGTGGCTCAGTCGGTTAAGTGTCTGACTTCGGCTCAGGTCATGATCTCACAGGTCATTGAGTTCAAGCCTTGCATCAGGCTCTGTGCTGACAGCTCAGAGCCTGGAGCCTGCTTCAGATTTTGTGTCTCCCTCTCTTTCTGCCCCTCCTCTGCTCTCACTGTGTCTATCTTTCTCAAAAATAAATAAACATTAAAAAAAATTAAAAAACAAAACTCTTCTATGCTCTAGGGTCTAAATTTGGGCTTTCGATCAATGGCTCCCAACTTGAAGTACAGGCACATCTTGTTTTATTGTGCTTTACAAATACTGTGGGGTTTTGTTTATTTGTTTTTACAAATTGAAGGTTTGTGGCAACCCTATGTTGAGCAAGCCTATCAATGCCATCTTTCTAACAGCATTTGCTCATGTCCCGTCTCTACATCACATTTTGGTAATTCTTACAATATTTCAAACTTTTTTTTAATCATTACTATATTTCTTATGGCGATTTGTGATCACTGATCTTTGATGTTACTATCCTAATTGTTTTGGGGCACTCGGAATCATATTCACATAAGATTGCAAACTGAATTGATAAATGTTGTGTGTGTTCTTACTGCTCCACCCACCAGCTGTTTCCCCGTCTGTCTTCCTCTCCTGGGGCCTCCCTGTTCCCTGAGACACAATATTGAAAGTAGGCCAATTAATAACCCTATAATGGCCTCTAAGTGTTCAAGTGAAAAAAGAGTCAGTTGATGTGGCGAACTTTATTGCAGTGGTCTGGACCCAACCTACAAAACCCACAAGGTACACCTGTATGGGAAGACAAGTTCCTGAGGTACCATTTTCAACATTTCCAAAAAGATACAGCTAACACCTTACTTTTAAAAAAAAAAAACAACCCACAACCTAATTATCTAGAATACTACTGAAAAGCAAAACAGAAACCACCAATGTTCATCAGACCCTCACTTCAACTTGTAATCAACCTTAAATATGAATACAATTCCAACAATCTCGGTTAGATTTAAAGAGACTGTTGCTTGAGGCAAGCACATCACATGGAAAAGGAAGCCCTTAAAACAGCTATGGCTGAATCCAGCTCTCTGGTCACATGTTCGCAACCTCCTCAATAATCTAAGTACAAATGGTAAAAATATTGGAGTTACCAGTTTTATCACACGAAGAACAGAAAACTGCCTGTGCCTGAAACCAGGGGCAGAGCCCTGACATGGCTTAACTAAACCAATCAATTAACAGGGAGAAACCTCTACCAACTAAGTGGATCACACATATTTAAAAGCTATAAAATAAAAGAGTTCTGTGGGAAAGTAATTATTAAAAAAGAAAAGATTATGCTCTATCCTTCTATCCTTGCTCCAACTCAATTTGAGGAATTAGAATCAAAATGGTTAAAACTGAGTTTGAGCAAATACGAATATGAAGAATAAATGTGTCACACTTACACCATCTCTAAATCTGCTGGCAGTTCACTTTCTTTTTCCCAGGTTAGTATCTCGACTGCATATCGAAACATAATAGCAAAAATGTTGTAGGTTCTTGCTATCACATCTTCTGATAAATGCACAAGAGGATCCTGAAAGAACAGAAAAAAAAAAAAAAAAAAAAAAAAAAACGCAACCATCTTAAATGCACATTAATTCTCATCTTCCCTTACCTCAAAATACTAATGTAAACAGCCGGCTGATCTTCCAGCTTCGGCTTCTCCTCAGTTTGAGCCTGTACGTTACATCCTACCAAATCCAGTTTCCTAAAACACTTTGTTCATAATGATCCCAATTACTGAATCAAAAATGTTCAATGGCACCCCAATGCCTAATGCATAAATCTAAACATTTTAGAATGGCATTCCAAGATCTTTAAAACTTAACATCAAACCATCTTTATAGCTTCGTATCCTCCTAATCCCAATTTCCAGAATAAACAAAGGAATGTTATCCAAGGGCAGACCAGCAATATTTAGTTTTACAGGTATGAAGGAGAGCCTGATTTTGAGGATTCTAAAGGGAAGAAATCAACAAAGTCTGAAAACCACCCCTTGATTCCCTTGTCTACTTTATTTCATCAGGGCACGTTGCGTATGCATGGAACAGGGAACTTTGCATCTTATACTTAACTGGGAGTATGTCACAAAATTTCTAGGTTATGTGAAAAAGTATTACTATAAACATACACTGAGTTTATCATACCTTTTAGGCAAAATGTTTTACACGATTTTAATCTTTATGCTTTATCTTAAATCTAAACATGTTATTTAGCTTAATGGCTAGTTAGTGTTCTATTCATTTCTCAAATAAGAAAATCAGTATGTTCCAACATCATAGAATAGGAATCAACACATTCTTGCAAATATACATGAAGGATACAGACATTTTTGCGCATCCTCACCAAAGATAAGCCTAGTAGAACTGACACAAAACAAATGGAGAGGAGGAATAAAAAGAATGGGGGAAAAACAAGACAAAGATTCCTAAAGGAGATGGGTGTAGAGCTTGAAGAACAGAAGAAAAAGTAAGAAGAGTAAGAAGACTTTTCAAAGTCTCACAGCACTTTTTTAACCTACACAACTCTTCTCAATGGATTGCTTTATATGTCCCATGTAAGAAAATTTTTTTATCCTACCAGCATAGTTTATTTGACTATTTCTTATAGAGGCTAGAAATGATTAACATAGTGAAACAATCCATACAAAGAAGGAACCAAACTGGGGATTCATAAAAGTATGGGTATTAATAACAATATGAACCTCATGCTACACCAAAATAGAAAGTAGAAAATTCAGTTTCCTTGGTGATATTATCTTACAATTATTCCATTTCTCACAATTATGTCCCACGTTACAAGACATCAGAGGATGAAACAATTACAACAAACAAGATTTACAAGCACGGAACAGATCCTGAAAGAGAAATTGCTGCCAATTCTTGAGAATCCAGGCCAGTAGTGTTCAAACTGTTGTACAAAATCCCAGGACCTGGTAGAGCTGTTTCCTGTTTGAATTGTACATCAGTTTAAAAATATATAATTATCTGTATTTTAAAATAGTAATGTAAAAATATACTCTAAAATGTGTTATATTACATATTGGGGATCACCAACTGGTAACTTTGCTATTACACTGGCCAAATTTGGGGCAGGCCTAGGAATACAGATTTTTCTGCTATTTTTGGATACACATGTCAACTTCTTGAAAAATGATCACTGATTAAAAAGAATTATTTCTGCAGTGAAAGGACACTAGGCTATGCAAGTCTACTCATATGTACAATAGTAAATTAAACACTAAGAAAGACTTCTGCTCAAATTGCTCTTATGAGAGCATAAGTCAGTTGGAATGAGTAAATAAATGACCATCTCATCCTATGTTGTATTATCAACTATGACTAATAACTAGTTCTTTGAGTATGTTTATTTTAGAAAATACACATCTTTGTCAGTGAGTCAACTTGAGTTATTCTTCTTTCAAACCAGAAGCATACAAGGCATATTGTTAAAAAGATCATCTGTGCTTATGTTAGAAGGCAGTGGGGGTTATGGAAAACTAGTCTTTTATGTGATACACTACTATTATGTTTGAATTTTAAAAAATGTTGTTAATGTTTATTTATTTTTGGGAGAGAGAGAAAGAGACAGAGCATGAGCAGGGGAGGGACAGAGAGAAAGGGAGACACAGAATCCAAAGTAGGCTCCAGGGTCTGAGCTGTCAGCACAGAGTCCGACGTGGGGCTCAAACTCACGAACCTCAAGACCATGACCTGAGTCGAAGTTGGATGCCCAGTCATCTGAGCCACCTAGGTGTCCCATTGAATTTTTTTTAATGTAAGCATACACTGTATTATAATAATAATTTTAACTCTTATCATATGCAAATAAGCTATGGATACGGAAAAATTACATTTCTCTATACTGCCCAACTAAAACTAGTAATAAACTAGAAACCAGTCATCAAAACAACCTCGCTTATTTCACGAGTTGACTTTCTAACAAGTAACTAATACACAATTCAACTTATAAAAAATAAATTCATTAATAATACCACTTTTAGTGACCACTGATAGGATAAAGATGTAGCATATGTATACAATGGAATTATTACTCAGCCATAAAAAAGAATAAAATCTTGCCATTTGAAACAATGTGTATGAATCTATAAGTTATAATGCTAAGTGAAGTAAGTCAGGCAGAGAAAGACAAATACCATATGATTTCACTCATATGTGGAATTTTTTTTTTTTTTTTAAGTTTGAGAGAAAGAGAGAGAGCACAAGCAAGGGAGGGGTAGAGAGAGAGGAAGAGAGAGAGAGAATCCCAAGTAGTCTCCATGCTGTCAGCATGGAGCCAATACAGGGCTTGAACTCAGAAACCATGAGATCATGACCTGAGCTGAAACCAAGAGTCAGCCACTTAACTGACTGAGCCACCCAGGTGCCCCTCATATGTGGAATTTAAGAAACAACTGAACAAAGAAAAAAGGACAAACAAAAGACGGACTCTGAAATATAGGGAATCAAATTGTTAGTTACCAGAGGGGAAGTGGGTGGGGGGACATGTGAAAATAGGTGAAGGGGATTAAGAGTACACTTAATCATGAGGAGCACTGAGTAATGTGTAGGATTGTTGAAACACTATATGGCACACCTGAAGCTAATATAACACTGTATGCTAATTATACAGGAATAAAAAAATAATACCACTTTTATCTGTTACTATTAAGATTTTTAAATTAGACTTTTATTAAAAAAAAATTCCACTGCTAAAAATTACTTTAAAAATCAGTGCAATGTAGCATCATCAACAATAGCCAAATTATGAAAGAAGCCCAAATGTCTATCCACTGGTGAATGGAAAAAATGTGGTATATGTATATGTATGCGTGTGTGCGCGCACACGTGCACACACACACACAAACTGGAATATTACTCAGCCATAAAAAAGAATGAAATCTTACCATTTGCAACAATGTGGATGGAGCTAGAGAGTATTATGCTAATGGAAATAAGTTAGTCAAAGACAAATGCCATACGATTTCACTAACATGTAGAATTTAAGAAACAAAACAAATGAACAGGGGGCAGGAATAAAGACAGGCAAACCAAGAAACAGACTTTAAAAAAAATTTTTTTTAAACTTTATTTACTTATTTTGAGAGAGACAGAGACAGCACAAGTGGGGAAGGGACAGAGAGACAGGGAGAGAGAAACCCAAGCAGGCTCTGTGCTGTCAACTTAGAGCCCAATGTGGGGCTCGAACTTACAAAATGTGACATCATGACCTGAGCTGAAACCGGAGTCAGATGCTCAACTGACTGAGCCACCCAGGTGCCCCACCAAGAAACAGACTCTTAACCATAGAGAACAAACTGATGGTTACTAGAGAAGAGGTAGGTGAGGGATGGGGTAAATAGGTAATGAGTATTAAGGAGGACACTTGCTATGATGACCACTGGGTGTTGTATGTAAGTGATGAATCACTATGAATCACTAAAATCTATACCCGAAGCTAATATTCCACTGGCTAACTGGAATTTAAATAAAAATTTGGAGAAAAAAATAAAATCAGGGCAATACACTGTTAAAGAGTTCCATTACTGGAGTTCAAATTACCATTAAGACGCTCTGGGTGGCACCTGGGTGGTTCAGTTGGTTAAGTGTCTGAGTTTTGATTTCAGTTCAGGTCATGATCTCATGGTTCGTGGGTTCGAGCCCCACATCGGGCTCTGTACTGACAGAGCTGAGCCTGCTTGGGATTCTCTCTCTGCCCCTCCCCTTCTCGCATTCTCACATGTGCTCTCTCTCTCAAAATAAACTTAAAAAAAAAAAAAAGACTTTGGGCAAGTTTTTAAATCTCTCTAAAACCCAAGCTTCTGCGGCTATAAAATCTCTGTAACAGCAGTACTTATCTAACAGGACTGTTCTGAGAATTAAATGAGATAAACAAAGTATAGTACTTGGCATAATTTTTAGCTATTAATAATCACAAATCTGCATTCATTTGAGATGAGAGCAGTATCGATAAGGGAAAATTTCAGGTAAAAAAAAGTCTTCACTGAGGTCGTTCATTCAGTGCATTAGTTACTGAATTAAATTTCATTCCAAAAAGGTTTTACAGCAACTTAAGAATACATCAGTGTAATGAGACAGTATTAAAAAAAATAGATGTACAAAGTGGGCAAAACCAGAATAAAGGTAGGAAAATTAGGTGATAATATATTTACTGTAAAGGCAGATCATATAAATTTCCAAATAGCTACTACACACAGGCACTGTTTCCAAACATTTGGCTCTGTTTCCCAGAAGCCTCAACAAAAGGAAACGGAATCAGTTACCAGACCCATAGCAAGAGAAACATAACACTTCCTAATGCAGAGACGGAAGAGAAACTTCTTATAGGTCCTATGAAGATGATCAAAAGAGACAGTCCAGACTCCCTACTTATCCCCATGCCCAAAGGGCCCATTGGAAACCTGGCTGGGCATTTACTGTTGCCACAGTGATGGGAGATGCTACTGCCAGTTAGTGAGTGGGAAATAAGTAAACACAATGCTTCTGACAGCATGTATCTGGGGTCAGCAAACTTTTCCTGTGAAGAGTCAGATACTAAGTCTTTTAGTTTTTGTAGTCTACAGGGTATTTGTTACAGCTGCTCAATTTTGCTGTTGCAGTGGAAAAGCAGTTATAGACAATGCACAATTAAACATACCTGTGTTGCAGTACAGTTTTGTTTATAGACACCAAAATCTGAATTTCCTACCATTTTCACATGCCACAGACACCATCCTATTGATTTTTTCCAAATATTTAAAAATACAAAAACCATTCTTAGTTTATGATGGTGCCAGTAACGGGCCTCTATGGGGCCATAGTTTGCTGATCCCTGGCCTATATAACAACAACAAAAGTCCCATCCCAAATGCCAAGAGTTGAGAAGATCCATGGAACTGCTAAACATTATCCCTAGAGAAGTGTATTATCAAGTATATACTTGGTAATATACAGGTATATTTTTTCCAACTTTTTTCTTAAGATGCAGGCTAAATGTATAATAAAAAATTACATTCAATAAAAACAATTCTATGACAGACTAAAAAAGTACATTGCAAATATTTTATAGCTTTCTTCCATTTTAAGCATAAAAGATAAAAAAAAAACCTAGATATATGTATAAATTTACTGAGTGGGGACCAGGAATGCTAAACAAAATGCTATTTTAAAAATAGCTTCTCTTACAGTTTTATCCTTGAGGACTTCATTTCTCTTAACTGAATTCTTAAATTGGAATTAAATGGCAGAGTGTGGAGGTTTATTCTCTGTCAAGTTGCTGCAGTATAGATTCTCCAGGCAGAACCATATAACTTAAGCCAGGCAGGCAATCTTGCTAACATCTTCCTAACAGGAAATTAACTCAAGTCGTCAATATTTGATAGCTACCCAACTTATGTACGAGTATAAAGTCAACAGAGTAACTGCAAGCAAATTTTATTCAAAAATTATTTTCAGTCTATCTAAAACAAAGATTAAAAGGTAACAAAAGTCCTAAGATTTTTCTAAGTAATTTATTGAGGTGAAATTCACAGAACAGAAACCTAACCATTTTAAAGTAAACTAATTGGTGGTATTTAGTACATTCATAATATTGTACCACTACCGCCTTTCTATAGTTCCAAAACATTTCTATTACTTCAAAGTAAAACCCCCTACCCATTAAGCAGTTTTTGCCATTCTCCCCTTCCCCAGCCCTTGGCAACCACCAGTGTGTGTTTTGTCTACAAGTTTACCTATTTTGGGTATTTTATATAAATGGAATCAGACAATATGTGTTCTTTTGTGTCTGGCTTCCTTCACTTAGAATAATGTTTTGGAGGTTCATCCAAGTTGTACCAGGGATCAGTATTTCATTCCTTTCTATGTCTGAGTAATAGTACGTTATCTGTACACCACAATTTGTCTATCCATTCATCTACTGATAGACATTACAGTTGATACTCATTTGAACACCTGCTTCCAGTGCTTTTGGGTATATACCTAACAGTGAAACTACAGGCTCATATGGCAATTCTATGTTTAATCTTTGGAGGAATAGTCAAACTGTTCCACGGCTCTGAATTATTTTGCATCCCCTTTAGGCATGTACCCTTCAGGGCTCCACTTTTTCTACATCTTCACCAACACATACATTCCTTTTTTCTGATTATAGCCATCTTAGTGGGTGTAAAGTGGTTTCAATTTGCATTTCCCTAATAACTAATGATGCTGACTATGTTTTCATATGTTTGTTGGTCATGTGTATTATATCTTCTTTGGAGAAATGTCTATTCAAGTCCTTTGCCCATTTTTGTGTTGTTTGTGGTTCTGTTGTTGAGTTGTAAGATATATACCCTGAATACGAAACCTTTCTCAGATACATTAAGTCCCCCCTTAGCCATGGTTTTGGTCACCACCAGGTCAGTTGGGAGACTGGAAGCAGATAGTCTTTCTTCTGAGGCATGGTCAGAAGGTCAACAGTAGCCTAACTTTATGTCACAATGCCTATGGCCTTCACCTCACTTCATCTCATCAAAGTAGGCATTTTATCATCTCACATCATCACAAGAAAGGTAGGTACAGTACAATATTATGAGAGCAAGTGAGTGAGCGCTCACTCACCTAACTTCTATTATGATATACTGTTATAATTGTCCTATTATTAGTTATTACCAGTCTCTTACTGACAAGAAATTAGACTTTATAAATTAAACCTTATCATAGGTATGTATGAATAAGAAAAAAAATAGTATCTATAGGGTTCAGTACTATCCACAACTTCAGATATCAACAGGGGGTCTTGGAACACACCCTCCGTGGATAAGGTGGGACTACTGTATATGATTTGCAAATGTCTTCTCCCATAGTTTTATACCAGTCTTCATTTTTTAAAATTAAAAGTACAGCTCTTTTTGTCAAATATTTGTCTTGTATTTTTACAAATGGAAATCCAATCCAATATATAAAAGAGATAAAAATGGAGCTCCTCCAATAGAAGTGGAGAAATCTGAAACTCTAATCACTGGGTGTCTGTTGCAAATCCTACACCACATTTGCCTTACACGAGGCAAATGAAACACAAAATATATGTTTTTCATAGCACTCAATCATTTCACACAAATTTTAATCTGTCCTAAGCACAGTGGAACACAGTCTAAAAGACTCTGTCCTGCACCATAAAGTGCAGGTCAAATATTTGAGACTTGTAAGGTATGAGGACCAGGAAGTACTATTAATGTTCACTTGCCCCAAATCTGTAGCAGAGCTGCTAACGATGCATAAGTACTTTGAATGTATCTACTTCTCTATCATTTAAAAATAAAATCTGAAATGAGAGTGTTGAATCAAACATCAAACTGTCAGAAATAGCAGCAGAGATTTAAGTATTTATTTAGTAAGAGCCTACTATATCATTACAAATATCATTTAGAGAAAATAATGCAGAATCAAGAATTTTAAAAAGCACATATTTACAGCTGGAGTGACTGTAATTTGTACTTTGCTATTTATACTTGGTCTCATCACATATCCAATGACACTGATATGCCAGATGGTGATTAGAATTGGCTCCCACGTATAGTTACAGAAAAGAAGGGTACCTGGCCTACAAAATCTTAGTCACAACACAAATATACAAAAAACAACAAAATTAATCTATACACATAGGAAAAATAATCTTTCAGTAATAAATGAGGACTTAAAACAAAACCTCAAATAGAAGTCCAAATTAAATTAAACTTCCAGAATGACAAGTGAGTACTAATAGCAACGGTATGACATCCATAAAATGTAAAAGACCTTTCAAAGTAGGTCTAGTCACTGGTAAGAGCGACAGGACTATTTTGCTTATTCATTTCTCATAACCTAGTTCCTATGTCTGAAAATATTTCAAACTTGTGGTTAAAACAGTATTTCCTTAAAAACAACTTTGTGAAAACGTTTTTACCTCTTCTTCCTCAATTTCAGAGGTGTTAAGTTCATGTTTTTGACAGTAAGGACCCTCTTTCCAAGCTTCAGTATCACCACAGTCACAGAAACCTCCACCTCCTGACGTTGTCATCTTGAAAAAAAATTGTAAAGTATCTTGTCAATAAGTATTTACTGAGGGCTATCAGATTATAAATAAGAATAGCAAGTGCTAAGGAAATAACATCGCTAAAATGTTTCATTTCTTTTGAGGAGTAAAATGAAATAAAATGCCAAACCTCTTGATGTTTTAAAGCTTAAATAAGCCTAAATTAAGTGATTCTGAAATGAAATAAGCTACTTTGTAGTGTCTAGTCTAGTTTAAAGAGGTAAAATGTGCCTACCTACATGACTTCCTTAATTAGGAAAACCAACAGGGTTTTCCTGCTGGGCTTTGGTACAATGTTGGTATTAATGTCACCTGGTTACAGTGCTCTAATGTAATATAACAGATTCAAGAGCTGTAAAGACTACTATGGTTATTTTTCCCTAGAAGATTGTTGCATCTGATAAGAGAAAGTCACCAACAAAACCTACAGAAATAGTTTGTTTTTCTTTTTCTAACACCCTCTAAATAGCATTCTTGGACAAGGAAAGCAGCTCAGGAAATGTAAAGTGGATTGTCTGGTCAGAAAAGGTTTTCACCATCTGCAGGGTTCAAGAATTATTCATACTTCCCTAAGATATGGCAATGATTCAAGGAATCTAGCAAGATACAACTCATTAATTATAGGAAATTCTACCTTAAAAAAATACTGCACGAGAGAGTTTTAGGAGTGGGTATTTGCTGCAAATTTCAGAACGAGCCCTATTACATACTGTCCAAAGAAAGTATCTGTTATATATAAAAATATAATTAATGTAAATCCACAAGTGACAATTATTCCCAGGGGCTGCAGGGATATATGCCAAAACACAAACAAACAAACAAAAAAACCCCACAAAAAACCCACAAACCATGAGGAGGCAGCCATTTGGAAAATGATAACCCTATAGTTTTTATTCTTCTTCTGGTTACCCGAGATATAGATAGAACAGCTTAAAGAAAACTGGGATTCTCTTACTGACTTCTGAAAATAAAAACATACAAAGACACAAGGGGTCTTAATTTTGTAGCTGCTTTAGTTCATTATTAGCAATACTCGGGTAGAGTGAAAAAAAAACCAAACAAACAGGAGGAAAAGTCCTGAGCCAACAGGGCTCCTGAATTAATAATAAGATTGCAATATTCCCTCTACTATTTCATTTGAGGGTGAAAAGTTCCAGCTACTAACACTTCCTTAACTTTTGAATGCTCACAGCTTTGCCTTCAATTTCTAGTAGAGGAACCAGGACAGGCTTAGGACAGGCTTAGCATAAACTGTCTTTGTTCATATCCTTGATTTAAAAGCAAACATACCTGACTTTTTGCAAAGTACTGACTGCATTATAGCAGTAGAAAAATAATAAAATAGGTGGGTCTTATGTTCTGGAGTTGGGCCCTCTTCCGCGATGTAGTAGATGCCTCTTTAATATTAAGAAATGACAAATCTTCTGTAGACAATGACCAACAAAGCATTTCTTAAATGTATAATCCTGACACTTCCTTACTCCTTTTCTCCCATGTCCTTCCCTTTCCTTTACCTCTCATCTTTATCCTCTAATTTTTGATAACCTTCTGCATAAACCTAGAATTATGAAGATAATAAACAATAAGAAAATAGCAAAACAAACTAGCTGAAAAGCAATATGCAGGAGCTGATATCTGTGCTGTCTTTCCTAAACCATGTATTCAGGAAGCCTGGATTCATAATTCATTTCTACACTGCTATCATATGTTTAATGGTGTTAAAATAACACATTTCTTAAACCAGTCTCCCCCATTTTAGTGTTAAATCTTGGAATTTAAAAAAGACAGAAAAGGTATCTAATATAAAATTTAATAGTGGGTATGGTTATTATCTGGGCATTACTAACCCTATATCGATGGTCTCTGTGAATACTTCCCAAAAAGCACTCCATGCATAAAACACAAGTTGGATCAACTGCACAGTCTCTGTAAAGTTAAAGAAAAAAAAAATCAGAGTGTCATAAAATAACTGTATATATCACAACATAATATTTCAATTGGAATCCATCCTAGAAGAGCCAGAATAGGGAAGTGCTTTGGTGTTAGAAGGAAATATTATTCTCAAAGATCTGTGAGATCTTTGAGCAATGAAGTCAGCTTAAGAACCTGCTTCTCACTCTGGATATGTAGATGTGTAGATCTCACACTAGATTTGGGGATATCAAATTCCCATTTCATTTCAGTCGTTTCATTTGCTTTCATCATACTGCCAGCTAGACACATTTACAGATCATATCCTACACAAAAGAATCCCTACACTTCCATGAAATGAGATGGGGAGTTAGGAACATCTTTAAATTTCACCTGAGCCTAGTTCCTGTATCCTGATAGGCAACCATTCTACTGTGTTTATTGTGTGCCCTTTTAGTTGTATGTGTTTTTGCAAAATGTATTTGAGTGCATGTATTTTTTTGTGTGTGTGTGTGTGTGTGTGTGTGTGTGTGTGCAAAAAGGTGATTTTATTAAAGCACAGGACAGGACCCGTGTTGGCAGGAAAAGCTGCCTGAGTGCATGTATTTTTAATGCATGTTAACTCTCATTGTGTTATATATCTCATCGTTACATTTACACGTCTGTAACATAATCCCTTCATTTTGTATGTGTACATCTGATTTGCTGTTTCCAATGGCTACATAGTATGCTATGTCATGTACCCAAAATATTTTCTCTCTCTACTCTCCCTGCACTGGACACCTGGACAACCTCCAATGCCTTTCTACTATACAATGCTGTAATAAACATCGTGTAAATGTTCTCTTACAGATATGTCTGCGACGTTCTTTGGCATATAAACTCAAGAGCAGAATTTCTGGGTCATAATTCATGTTAAGTTCTTATTCTGAGTGCCATGCTACAGTCCAGAGTGGCTACATACCCCCATCAGTGTATGAGGGTTTTTATAGCCCTGCATCTTCATCAGCATTTGGTTTTATCTGGTTTTCTAATATGTGCAAGGTCAACATATTTGAAATAATGTCATATTGTTTTAATCTGCATGTCCCTGGTCGCTAGTATCTTTGAGCAACTCTTTATATGCTTATTACTTTGGGGGCTTCCTTTTCTATAAATTGTCTTTGCCCATTTTTCTGCTGGGATTGCTTTCTTTTATCTTATTTGCAGAATCTAATCTAGAGGATAATGGCACCTGGCAATATTAAACATTGCAAATATTGTCTCCTGTTTGTCACTTGTGTATTAATTTTGCCTATGGGGTCCTTTGTTAAATAGTACTACCTATTCTGATGCAATTAAATTCACATACACACACATGCAATTGGTTTATACTGTGAGGTTTTAGGAAGTTCTTTCCCCAACCCCAAGTCACAAAAATATTCCTCTTTTTCTTCTATTCATCTTTTGGTTTTATCTTCCACATTTAGGTGGAATACAACTGTACCTTTGTATATCATGTAGAATAAGGTTTTATTTCTCAATATATACTGAGCTATTTTTTTCCAACACCATCTACTAAATGATTTAACTTTTATCTATTGGTTATGGGGTCATCTTTATAAAGCTCCCACATCTCCTTTGGTCTATAAGCTCTCTAATATGTGTCAGTGATTTATTTGTTCTTACACCATACCAAACTGTATTACTATGGCTTTGTAGTAGGTCTTAATATCTGGCAGGTTAAGTTCCCTTTTATTCTCTTTCGAAAATGCTGGCTCAGCTATTCACAAACTCTTCTTTATTCTTCGACACATTACTTAGGATAAGTGTATAGAGTGCCTCAAAAATATCCAGCTAAAATTTTGACAGAGATTACTTAGAATTTATTGATAAGCTTCAAGAGTAAGAACATCATTATAAGAGTAAATTATCACATCCATGATTCTTTCTTAAGTCTTTTACTGAAGTTGTAAAGTTTTCTTTATATGAATCCTTATATTCTTGATTAGACTAATATCTAGGTACTCTCTAGGTTTTATTTTAAATAAGTATTTTTTCAAAATCTCATTTTCTAGGCAGTCTCTCCTTTGCTGTCCTGCCCACTGCTCCCTTGTGGTGTATTCAATAAACTTCCAATCTCCTTTAAAAAAAAAACTCATTTTCTAGTTGCTTAAGGATGATGAAAAGAAACAGTATTGATTTTTAGTATCCTTGATGAACTCAAGGCAGTTCTAATAGTTTGTTGATTCTGTTTTGTTTTCTCCCGGAGTAAATGAGTATACAGCCTGTATGTAATGACAATTTTCTCTTTCCTTACAATCTTTACACCGTTTTGTTTTTCTTCTTTTATGCTGTTGACAAGAACCTCCAGTAATATATTAAACAACAGCAGTAATAGTAGGCATCTTCGCCTTACTTTAAATATTAAAGTAAAACATCTCTAAAGGGTATCCATTAGTATTATGTTCCCAGTAGGTTTACAAAGAAAGTGCTCTTCTACAAAAAAATCAAGAATATATCTTGCCTTTCCTATATAAACTTCAAGCTAATCAAAGGAATGAGGAGGGACTGTTTTTCTTCTATAGAAGACAAGCTAACAGACAAAAAACTAAGAATATTTTCCTACCCCCTAATAAAAAATAATGATCTAGACAACAAGCATCAGTGACTGCTAAAACATTAGATAAAAAGGATAACGAAGACCTTTATAATGGTTGCATCTGCAAGATACCTAAACCCACTGATCATCTTAAACAAAAAAACCAGACAAGCATAATGTGCTTCCTGACATGAAGAATTAAGAAGTTACACATCAGTATTCATGAAGTTAGTATTCATACCCCCCTCCAATACTACATAACAATTTAATTATGCCTAAATACCTGTTCAGAGGAAATACAGGGCATAAAGAAACATGTTAAGCAACACCATGGGGACACAACAAACAAATCCAGAATGTGGAAAATTCCACAGAACAAATGACCCATTTTCTTAGGGACATAACTGGAAAAGAAAAGAAAAGGAAAAAAAAAAAAAAAAAGAGGGAGAGAAGCTATTATAGATTAAAAGAAAAAATGAGGAATAACAGCCAAATGCAAGGTGTGAACTTTGAATCCACATTTATGAGTCAATCAGGACAATTTCCACTCGGGCTAGATATTAGATAATGTTAAGGAATTAGTGTTAATTTTTTAGGATGTTAATGGTTGTAGAGAAAAAAAGCTATATTCTGAGGACTCATAAGAAGACATGCAGTCTGGAATTTGCTTTAAAATAATCCGGCAGGGCAAGAAAAAAAAGTGTGTGTGTGTATACGTGTGTGTATAAAAAGAGTTGCCATATTATTGGTGATTGCTGAAGCTGAGCAATGAGTACATGTCAGATCTATAACATCATTCACTCTATTTTTAATATGTTTGAAAATGTCCATAATAAAGCTTCTAAAAATCTAACACCCAAATATTCAATAGTTTTATATATACTTTGCTCAGAATTTATATCATAAACAATTACTGAAGTTTATAAAATGCTTTATAGAATCAAATCAGGAAAACATTTTTTTCTTCTCTCAACTATTAAAATGGTGAATTACATTAATAATTGTTTTAAAGATGAACTGTCTGGATTCCTGAACTAAACACCATTTGATTACGATGCATCACTCTTCTAGAATATTCTTAGATGCAGACAAGCTGATATTTTATTCAGGATCCTTTCAGCTACATTAATGAAAAAAACGGTTTTATGTCTTGAATTTATCAGGGATTGAAATCAAGATTATATTAGCCTCATGAAGAGTTAAGGCAGTTTTCACTCTTTTTCCATTTTCTGTAGTAACTTGTGTAAGAGAGGAATTTTCCTTTGAAATTGTTAGAACTTACCTATAAAGTCATCTAGGTATGGGGTTTGTGGGAGGGAAGATATTTGATTACCATTCTAATGTTTCTCATACTGTATTCAAGTTGCCTATCATTTTTCTATGAATTTATCCATTTCATCTAGGTTTTTAAAATTTTTGAAGAACTTAGTTGTTCATAATTCTCATATTTCAAAGGTTAACAAACTTTCTTGGTTCATGGCACCTTCAGTGTCTCTGTATTTCTTTTTTTTCAGGGTACCCTTTGACTAAAAGAAACATGTAATTGTTCTGCTCATCAAATAGACTCAAACAACTTAGTACCTATTGGGTACTAGACAATTTTTCAACTCCTAGAATCAAATTGTGGACACTGCAACCTTCATTGCCTGTTCCACGAAGTATCTGCTTCCAATCACAGCAATGTAGAGGACCTAGCTTGGCAAGATATGATATCATCAAAAGAAACGCAGTATGATTTTCAATTTTCATTTTGAATCTTATGTACTACATTCTCTTTTTCTTATTCAGTCTTGCAAGAAAAATGGCATAACAATTCCAGAGTCAGTACATCTTTTTTTAATTAAAAAAAAAATTTTTTTTAACGTTTATTTATTATTGAGAGACAGAGAGAGACAGAGCGTGAGCAGGGGAGGGGCAGAGAGAGAGGGAGACACAGAATCTGAAGCAGGCTCCAGGATCTGAGCTGTCGGCACAGAGCCCCGACATAGGGCTCGAACTCACAAACTGCGAGATCATGACCTGAGCCGAAGTCGGACGCCACCCAGGCGCCCCGAGAGTCAGTACATCTTTTATCTTCTGAACTTTTTCTCTTCTTCTTTTTCCTTTGAGTATACTCAATTGTTCTTCTAACTTACTGAGCTCAATGTTTACCCTGTATATTTTTATTTTTTGTCTCTGAAATAATTTTACTCATAAAGTTGCAAAAATAGTACAGAGTTCCTTTATACCCTTACCAAATTTTTCCCAAGGTTAACAATACAAAGAAATTAATATTGGCACAGTATTATGAACTACAGCCCTTATTCAAAAGTCATCAGTTTTCCCACTATGATCCTTTTTTCTCTCTCAGGATACAATACAGGATCCCACATTGCATTAGACGTCATGTTTCCTTAGTCTCCTCCAAGTTCTAACAGCTCCTCAGTCTTTTCTCCATTTTTGTGACCATAACCTTTTGAAGAGTACTTGTCACAGTTATTTTGCAGAGGTCACACAATTTGGGTTTGACGTTTTCACGATTAGATTGAGTTATGCATTTCTGGCAAGAATACCACAGAAGTGATGTCACAGAAGTGGTGCTTTGCCCTTCTCAGTACATCAAACAGGGGGCACATGATGCTGATTCGATAGGTCTTAGTACTGGTGGCGTTAACATTGCTTACTTTGTTAAGGTGGTGTCTGTCAGATTTCTTCACTACAAAGTTGCTATTGTATCTTTTGCAACTAAATCTATTTGGGGAGAGATATTTTGAGACTATGCAAATAGTCTATTTCTCAAACTTTCAGCCACTCGTTTTAGCATCAACCAATGGATCTTGTCTACAATTACTGCTGTGTTATTTGCCTAATGGTGACTTTCTATTTCCCTCCTTCCTATTTTATTAATTGGAATTTTCAGTATGGAAAAACTACTGAAAACATCCCTTCTCTCCCATTTATTTATTTATTTATGCAAATACTTAGTTATATCAGTGTGCTCACTGCTTCAGGAGTTCCATTGTTTCTAGGCCCTTTCAGCAGACAGAGCCAGGAATGATAGGTGTGTACAGCCTTTTTAAAAAATCATTTTATTTTTCTTTTTTTCATCATGATAAGTGTACTCTTTAATTCCCATCACCTATTTCCCCTATCCCCCACCAACTTACCCTTTGGTAACCCATCAGTTTGTTCTCTACAGTTAAGAGTCTGTTTCTGGGGCACCTGGGTAGCTTAGTTGGTTGAGCCTTGGATTCATGGTCTCGGCTCAAGTCATGATCTCACAGTCTGTGGGATCGAGCTCTGAGCTGGGTTCCGTGCTGACAGCATGAAGCCTGCTTAGGATTCTTTCTCCCTCTCTCTCTGCCCCTCCCCTGCTATCTCTTGCTCAAAATAAAAGCTTAAAAAAAAAAAGTCTGTTTCTCGGTTTGTCTATTTTCTTCCTTTGCTTGTATCTTAAATTCCATATGAGTGAGATCATATGGTATTTGTCTTTCTCTGACTGACTTATTTCACTTAGCATTATACTCTTTAGCTCTATCCATATTGTTGCAAATGGCAAGATTTCATTCCGTTTTATAGCTGAATAATATTCCATTGTGTAATATATACCATGTCTTTTTAAAAAAAATTTTTTAAATGTTTATTTTTGAGGGGGGGGGGCAAAGTGCGAGTGGTGGAGGGGGCAGAAAGAGAGGGAGACACAGAATCCAAAGTAGGCTCCAGCCTCTGAGCTGTCAGCACAGAACCTGACGTGGGGCTCAAACTCACGAACTGCGAGACCATGACCTGAGACGAAGTTGGATGCTTAACTGACTGAGCCACTCAGGCACCCCATATACCACATCTTCTTTACCTGCTCATCTATCAATGGACACTTGGACGGCCTCCATAGTTTGGCTATTGTGAATAATGCTGCAATAAAAATACGGAGCATATATCCCTTTGAATTAGTGTTTTTGTATTTTGGGGGTAAATATCCAGTGGTGTGATTACTGGATCACAGGTTAGTTCTATTATTTTTAATATTTTGAGGAACCTCAATACCATTTTCCATAGTGGCTGCATTCCCACCAACAGTGTATGAGGGTTCCTTTCTCTCCATGTCCTCAATAATACTTGGTTGTTTCTTGTTTTGATTTTAGCCATTCTGACAGGTTTATGGTGGTATCTCACTGCAATTTTAATTTACATTTCCCTGATGATGAGTGATGTTGAGCATCTTTTCATGTGTCTATTGGCCCCATCGGTCTATCTTCTTTGGAGAAATGTCTGTTCGTGTCTTTGCCCATTTTTTAACTGGATTATTTGTTTTTTAGGTATTCAGTATATCAGTTCTTTATATATTTTGGATACTAACCCTTTATCAGATAAGTCATTTGCAAATATTTTCTCTCATTCAGAAGACTGTCTTCTAGCTTTACTGATTGTTTCTTTCATTGCACAGAAAATTTTTACTTTGATGTAGTCCCAACAGTTTATTTTTGCTTTTATTTCCCACGCCTCAGGAGACATATCTAGAAAAATGTTGCTATGGCCAATGTCAGAGAGATTACTGCCTGTGCTTTCTTCAAGGATTTTTCTGGTTTCAGATCTCACATTTAGGTCTTTAATAAATTTTGAATTTATTTCTGTGTATGATGAAAGAAAAGTGATCCTTTTTTTCCAACACCATTCATTGAAGAGACTGTCTTTTCCTATTGTATATTCATTCCTCCTTTGTTGAGGATTAACTGACCATATAGTTGTGGGTTTATTTCTGGGTTTTCTATTCTGTTCCATTGCTCTATGTGTCTATTTATGCCAGTACCATCCTGTTTTAATTACTACCGCTTTGTAATACAACTTGAAATCTGGAATTGTGATGCCTCCATTTTTGTTTTTCTTAGGGCTTGAACATAGGGCTTGAACTCACAACCCTAAGATCAAGGGTCACATGCTCTTCCAATTAAGCCAGCCAGGCACCCCTCCATTTCTTCTAAGTTGTCCAATTTGTTGGCATATAGGTTTTCATAATATTCTGTAAAAACTGTTTGTATTTCTATGGTGTTGGTTGTTATTTCTTTTACTAGTGACTTTGTTATTTGGGTCTTCTCTCTTTAAATAAATCTTGCTAGAGGTTTATCAATTTTGTTGATCTTTTCAAAGAACCACATCCTGGTTTCACTGATCTGTTCTATTTGGTTTTTTTGTTTCTATATCATTTATTTCTGCTCTAATCTTTATTATTTCCCTCCTTTGGGTTTGAATTTTGTTTGTTTTCCAGCTCCTTTAGGTGTAAGGTTCGGTTGTGTATTTAAGATTTTTCTTGCTTCTTGAGGTAGGCCTGTGTTGGTATAAACTTCCCTCTTAGAACTACTTTTGCTGCATCCCAAAGATTTTGGATTGTTGTGTTTTCATTTTCATTTGTTTCCACTGTATTGGCTATCTTTATTTTTTCTTATCAAATAATTTAAAGGTATATATATCCTTCTAAATACTCCTTTAGCTATGTCCCAAAAATTTCAACACACAATGTTTTTATCATTCAGTTCCATTTCTAAATTTCCTTAGTGATTTCAGTGATATCTGTTTACTTAACATTAGCAATGTTAGTTTCTAAACATACTTAACCTACCCTTTTGCTGTTTCTAATTTTAACTATAGTGGGAGAACAATCTGTACAGCTCTGAGCTGGGAATTAACTGAAGTTTCCCTTAAGGCCAAATACACAGATTGCTTTTTAATTTTTTTTTAATGTTTTATTTATTTTTGAGAGAGAGACAGGGTGCGAGTGGGGGAGGGGCAGAGAGCGAGGGAGACAGAGAATCCGAAGCAGGCTCCAGGCTCTGAACCGTGAGCACAGAACCTGATGCGGAGCTCGAACCCATGAACCATGAGATCATGACCTGAGCCGAAGTCGGACGCTTAACCAACTGAGCCACCCAAGCACCCTTATACAGATTGCTTTTTAAAAATTGAGATGTAACTCACATACAATTCATCTTTTCAAAAGTGTCCAACTTAGGGCACCTGGTTGGCTCAGTCAGTAGAACATGTTACTCTTGATCTTGGGGTCATGAATTCAAGCCCTACGGTGACCGCAGGGCTTATGTTAAAAAAACAAAACAAAACAAAACAATGCAATGGCTTGTTAAGAAAAAAAAGTGTCCAACTTAGTAGTTTGTAGTATCACAAGGTTGTACAAAAATAACCAATAAGAACATGTGGAGATATGGCTATTCAGATTCTTTGCCCATTTTTTAATTTGGTTGCCTTTTTGTGTCTTTTATGCTTTCTACCATAAATTCTATTTGTCAGATATGAAAACTGCTATTCCAGCTCTCTTTTGTTATGATACATAACATACATACGTTATCTTTTGGCTGGGATATTTTTCTCCAGTGCTTCTCCTATTTTTGGTGACTTCCAGTTTTACTTTGCCTGTCATAGCATTTTTGGATTCCTAAAAATCAACTAGAGAGCCAATGTCTTTATGTTTTTACATAATTATATAGAAAAGTAAAGCCAGATCCTTGTTCTCTAGGAGCCTATCTTTAACAGAAAGACAAATGTGTACAGTTAAGGATCAGTTGTTAATTGTCATATTAAAGGTATACTGGTTTGGTGGAAGTACACACAGATTCCTGAGATTTTTAGGGCTTTAGTGAAAGCAGTCATCTCCAAACTCTCTTGGGTCATGCATCTCTCATTAAAATGTTTAGACTATGCACTATCTATGTAAATATATTCATAATACACACATATATTCACAGCAACTTTACATATATTTATAAGTTATATATATGCGCTACTATGTGGTTCTAATTAGTCCTTCAATTATACTACTGTGTAACTGGAGTCCCAGGAATGGAAAAAATGCAGAAAATATATTTGAAAAAGTAATAATCTAAACTTCCCAAATTTGGTTCAAGCCATCAACTTATGCTCCAAGAAACTCAAGGAACCTCATGAGGACAAAAACAAAGAATGCACAGCTAGACGTATCACAGTCACACTGCTAAAATCCAAAGACAGGAGTGCCTGGGTGGCTCAGTTGGTTAAGCATCTGACTCTTGATTTTGGCGCAGGTCATGATCTCATCGTTGTGGGATCAAGCCCTGTGTTGGGTGCTCACTGTGCATGGAGCCTACTTAAGATTCTCTCTCCCTCTCTTTCTCTGCCTCCCTCACTCGTGCTCTCTCCCTCTCTCAAAAGAAAAGAAAAATAAAAAGTAAAAATCTCAAAGGCAGCTAGAGGAAACCAGCACATTTCACACAAAGCACCATAGATATGCTAATAAAAAGCTGACATTATCAGAAACAACAGAGGTCAGAGGACAACGGAACATCCTTAAAATGTTGAAAAGGAAAAAAAAATTATCAACCCAGAATTCTATATGCAGGAAAATATCCTTAAAATTGAACGCAGACTTCCAGTTTCCAGTCCAGCATGTACAAAGTTTGGAGGTTACCACACTGTCCTAACAAGTAAAAAGCTAAACAAACTGAAAAATCAATAAGTATTCCTAGATTTACAAAAGAAGTGAGGTCACAGGACAAACTGCTACCCCCAAAATTGTAGAGACCAACAGATGAATACAGAGAATACTGACTTGTGAGACCAGAAACCAACAAACACAAACCTCTATAGGTACCACTGGTGAGGTAGGAAACCTGAACTGTACCTGACAAATTGCTGGAGGCTCAGTTCAGTGTGAACATCAGAGAGATTAAAAACTTCAGTCACTGGGCACTGGAGAGTGACCCAGTCATCAGGGCCTCACGTTTGGTGAGTTTTATTTCCTGGAGTTCTACTAGTTCTCACAGTGAACATCAGAGAAAAATCCTCTCCTGTTTCCAGCAGGGGTTAAAAAAAAAAAAAAAAAAAAAAAGGAACCATTGTGAAATATGCAAGGGCATTCTGTTCTTAAAAACTCTGCACTGGGCTCTGCGCTGAAAGTGCAATGCCTGCTTGAGATCCTCTTTCTCACTCTCTCTCATTCTCTCTCTGTGTACCCCTTCCACTCAAAAATAAATAAATAAACTTAAAAAATAATAATAGTCTGCCCTCAGAAGAAACTGTAATCACAGCCTAACCTGCTAGGGTTTTATCAGAGTCTAACGGGCCTGGGAAAGAGAAATATCCAATTCCAGCCCACTCTAGCTATCCTGCCCCACAGAAAGACAGATGAGGATGGGGGCAGTGTTGAGAAGCACATTTGAAGTTCCGAGTCCAGAGGTACAGGCTCACTAGAAGACTGAGATCTAATCATAGGACTCTATAATGTTTGCCCTTCCCCATTGCCTTACTACCACATCACTAAAGGCCTATGGAGTTCCTTTTACCTAGTATATCATATGCCTGGCTATCAAAACATACTAAAAGTCAAAAAATACAATTTAAAGAGACAGAGCAAGCATCAGAATCAGAGTCAGATATGTCAGAAATGGTGGAATTATCCGACCTGAAATTTAAAACAACTGTGATTAATATGTTACGGGCTCTAATGGCTACAGCAGACAGCATACAAGAACAGATGGGCAATGTAAGCAGAGCTGGAAATTTTTTTTTTTTAACTTTTATTTATGTTTATTTATTTTTGAGAGAAAGAGAGACAGAGAGACACAGAAAGAGAAACAGAGACAGTGTGAGCAGGGGCAGGAGAAGGTCAGAGAGACAGGAAGTCACAGAACTCGAAGCAGGCTCCAGGCTCTGAGCTGTCAGCACAGAGCCCGATGCAGGGTTTGAACCCATGAACCGTGAGATTATGACCTGAGCTGAAGTCAGACACTTAACCGAATGAGCCACCCAGGCGCCCCCTGAAATCTTAAGAGAAAACCAAAAAGAAATGCTAGAGATTAAAACACTATAACAGAATGAAGTATGCCTTTGGTGGGCTTATTAGTAGACTGGACATGGCTAAGCAAAGAATCCTTGAGCTTGAGAATATCTCAACAATCCGAAAAGCAAACAGAAAAAAGACTGGAAGAAAAACAGAACAAACTATCCATGAAATGTGAGACACCTACAAAAAATATAATGTATGTGTAATAGGAATACCAGAGAAAAGAAAGAGAAAAAAGAGAAAGGAACAGAAAAAACATCTGAAACAATAATTACTGAGAATTTCCCTAAATTAATGTCAGACACCAAGCCAAGATTCAGAGAACATCAAGTATGATAAATGCCAAAAAACCCCTATTCCTAGGCATATCATTCTCAGATTACAGAAAATGACAGATAAAGAAGCCAGAGAAGAAAAACATCATACCTATAGAGGAACAAAGATAAGAATTATATCTGGACTTCTCCTCAGAAACCATGCAAGCAAGAAGAGAGTAGAGTGGAATATTTAAAATATTGAAGGAAAAACCTCATCAACCTAGAATTCTGTACCTGCAAAATTATTCTTCAAAAGTGAAGGAGCAAGAAAAACTTTCTCAGACAAAGTAAACTTGGATTGATTGTAAATATATACTGCAAACTCTAGGGCAACCACAGAATAAAGTAAAAAACCCCAGAAGTATAATGGATATGCTGTGATAGGTAGGAATGGTTATATTGACATCTGATAAAATAGACCTGGAACAAGGAATATTACTAGAATTAATAAAGGATACTGACAATTCATAATGACAAAAGGATCAATAATCAGGAAGTCACAGCAATTATAAATATCTATGTGTGGCTAATAAGAGTTGATAACTGAAACATAAATGGACAGAAGAAATAAATAAATCCACAATCACATCTGAATATTTTAATACCCCTTTCTCAGTAACTGATAAAAAAGCTAGTCATAATAAAAATCAATAAATAAGCATATAGAAGACCTGAATGGCAGTACCCATCACCTTGTCCTAATTGACATTTATAGAATATTATATCCAACAACTGCAGAACACAACTTTTAAGTGCATATGGAACATTCAAGACTGAGTTATAAAACAAGTCTCAATAAATTTCAAGACCAAAACCTTATGGAACATTTGTGTTAGAAATCAGTCACAATGTATCTAGAAAAGCTTCAAGTATTTGGAAATTAAGCAATATACTTCTAAATAACTGACAGATTAAAGAATAAAATATAAGCATATTAAACCTAAAGTAAGCAAAAAGAAGAGTAACAGTAAGAGCAGAAATCAGTGAAACAGAACAGATAAAAGAGAATATTAACAAAGCAAAAGTCAGATTCTTTGAAAAGATTCATCAATCTGATTGAAGAGAGAAAAACACAAATTACTAACATCAGGAATGAAAAAGAGGACCTCACTATAGATACCACAGACATCAACAGCATAAGCAAATATTATGTATGACTTTAGTATCAATAAATTTAACATTATACAATGAAACACATTCCTTGATACAAGATGAAATAAAGTTCTGAATAACTGTAAAAAGTATCAAAGAAATTTGTTATCAAAAACTTCCTTCAAAGAAAATACCAGGCCTTGACAGTTTGTTTTATTGGCAAATTCTATCAAACATTTAAGCAAGAAATCATATCAATTTTACATAGATTCTTCAGAAAGTATAGAAAAAATACTTCCTAATTCATTTTATAAGGCCAGCATTAACTCTGATATCAAAACCAAAGACATTACAAGAAAATGACAGACAACACAACATTAGCAAACTGAATCCAGTAATATATGAAAGTTAATACACGATAATCAAGCTCTGCTTATCTCAGTAATGAAAAAACATTTGAAAAATCAATCAATGCAATCACTAATAAATAAAAAAGGAAAACTATAATGGGGTGCCTGGGTGGCTCAGTTGGTTAAGCACCTGACTCTTGGTTTCGGCTCAGGTCATTATCTCACTGTTCATGGGACTGAGCCCCACAGTGGGCTCTGCGCTGACAGCATGGAGCCTTGGGATTCTCCCCCTCTCTCTCTGCCCCCCTCCCCCAAAATAAAGAAATAAACCTTTAAAAAAAAAAAAAAAAAGGAAAACTATGACAATCCCAAAAGCTGCAACATAAAAGCAGTGAACAATATTCAATAGTGATTTGTAATATTTTTTAAAAACTCTGCAAACTAGAAATAGAAGGGAACTTCTTCAATGAGATCAAGGGTATGTAAGAGAAAACTATATCCAACATTATACTTAATAGTGAAAGACTGAATATATCCCCTAAGACTGGGAACAAGGCAAGAATGTCCTACTTTCACCAAGGCAGTAAGGCACAAAAAAGAAATAAAAAGCTGGAAAGGAAAAAATAAAACTGTCCCCATTCAGAAATGACCTGATTATATAAAAATCCTAAGGAACAAAAAACAACAAAAACTGCTAAGCCAATTTTGCAAGGTTACAAGACATAAGTTCAATTATCAGAAACAAACTGTATTTCTTTATACTCACAGAAAAAAAATGGGAAACTAAGAAAAAAATATACCACCATAAAATACCTAGGAATAAACATAACCAAAAGCATGCACAACTTCTACATAAATCCTATAAGACACTGCTAAAGAGATTAAAGAAGACCTTAATAGGGGCTTCTGGGTGGCTCAGTTGGTTAAGCATCTGACTTCGGCTCAGGTCATGATCTCACAGTTCATGAGTTCAAGCCCCACACTGGGCTCTGTGTTGACAGCTCAGAGACTGGATGGAGTTCTGTGTCTCCCTCTCTCCCTGCCCTTCCCCCACTCATGCTCTCTGTCTCTCTTTCTCAAAAATAAATAAAAAATTTTTTAAAATATAAAGAAGACCTTAATAAGTGGAGAAATATGATGTTCAAGGACTACAAACCTCATTGTTAAAACGTCAATTCTCCCCAACTGATCCACAGATTAAACACAATCCTAATCATAACCTAGGCAGTCTTTCTTAAAAATAACAACTGACAAACTGTAATTCTAAAATTCACCAAGTGCAAATGACCTGAAATAGACAAAAGAAAATTTAAAGGCACAGAAATTTAAGATTTATAGTAACCAATTCAAGGCTAGCTACAAACCTACGGTGATCAAGAAAATGCGGTTATTGCAGTAAGAATAGCCATCTCAGCGAATGGACTACAGCAGCTCCCCCTTATCTGCAGTTTCACTTTCAGCAATTAGTTACCTGTGGTCAGCTATAGTCTGGAAGCAGATGATCATCTTTCTGATGCATGGTCAGAGGGCTAAAAATAGCCTAAAGCTGGTTCATAATGTTTATGTCATTCCCCTAACTTCATCTCATCATGTAGGCATTTTATCATCTCATTATCATCACCAAAAGGGTGAATACATTGTAAGAAGATATTTTGAGAGAGACCACATTCACATAACTTTTATACAGCATACTGTTATAACCATTGCTTTGTTATTAGTTATTGCTGTTAATCTGTTACGGTGCCTAATTTATAAATTAAACTTGATCACAGGTGTGTATGTACAGCAAAAAACATAGTATATACAGGGTTTGGTACTATGCATGGTTTCAGGCATCCACTGGGGGACTTGGAATATATCCCTTGTGGATAAAAAGGGGCTACTGTAGATTAGAGTGTTCTGAAATAGACCCATACTTATATGGTCAAATGGTTTTTGTTTTTGTTTTTTTTTTTTAACATTTATTTATTTTTGAGACAGAGAGAGACAGAGCATGAACAGGGGAGGAGCAGAGAGGGAGGGAGACACAGAATCTGAAACAGGCTCCAGGCTCTGAGCTGTCAGCACAGAGCCTGACGCAGGGCTCAAACTCACGGACCGTGAGATCGTGACCCGAGCCGAAGTCGGACGCTTAACTGACCAAGCCACCAGGTGCCCCGGTCAAATGGATTTTGATAAGGTACGAAAGCAATTCAAAGGAGAAAATAACAAGTGGTACTGGAACAAGTGCACATCCACATATAAATAAATGCAGCTCAACCCCTACCTTAAGCCATATAAAAAATTAGTCTGAGACAGATCATAAACCCAGACATAAAATCTACAATAGAAAAGCCGATAAAAGAAAACTTAGAGAAGAACACAGACAGACTATCTTTGCTACCTGGGGGAAGGCAGACATTTCTTAAACATAGGAAACAATCATCCAAAAAGAAAAAAACTGGTAAACTGGCATCGCAATTAAAAACTTCTGTCATCAAGACACCATATAGACAAGTCACAGGCTAGGAGAAACTACTCACAAAACATGTCTGACAAAAAGGACTCGTATCCGCAGTATATAAAGAACTCCAAAACTCAATAATAAAAGGACAAACAGTTCAATAAAAAATAGACAAAAGACTGGAACAAACACTTTAGAAGTTAGATGAATGAGCAATAAGTACGTGTAAAATTGCACCAACATCATTAGTCATTAGGGATAATTAAAAGCATAATGAGATACCACTACACAGAATAGCAAAAATTTAAAAAAATGACAACATCAAATGTTGGGGAGGATATGGAGCAAGTGGAACTTTCAGACATCACTGGTGGGAACAAAAAACCATTTCAGAGAAAAGTTTCTGGGTTTCTTAAGTTCTTAAGTTTCTTAAGTTCAACATATACTTGCCCTCTGACCCAGCAATTCTGCTCCTAAGGATTTATCCATGAAAAATTAAACATAAGTCCATAAAAATACTTGTTTGCAAATGGTAACAGCCAGCAATTAATGTATCAGCTAAGAATGTTCACTGTATTAGATTACTGTCTAGAAAGGTCTATTTTAATGGTATCTTAATATCCCTAAAATGTGTCATAAAAAGCTGAAGATTTAAAAAAAACTTTTTTTAAATGTTTATTTATTTTTAAGAGAGACAGAGCACGAGTCAGGGAGGGGCAGAGAGAGGCAGAGAGAGAGAGAGAGAGAGAGAGAGAGAGAGAGACAGACAGACAGACAGACAGAATACGAAACAGGCTCCAGACTCTACACAGAGGCAGATGCGAGGCTCAAACCCACACCATGGGATCCTGACCTGAGCCGAAGTCAGACGTCCAACGGTTGACTGAGCCACCCAGACAACCCAAAAGCTGAAGATTTTTAATGGAGGAAGATTTATGTTATTTGGTATATTAAAACACACAGAAGTAGAGTTAAGTAAAGGATAATAACACCTAGTACTTTAATATGTTGTATTTAAAACAACGCTGGCATAAACTGATATGATTTATGAAATAAATTACCATTTTCTTTCCTTTAAATTAAAATTTTTTTCACTAAAAAAATAGAATTGTTAAAAAAAAAAAAAGGTCATAGAGGCTTTCTTTATTCATGATAGCCTCAAACTGGAAACAACCTAAAATGTTTACCTATAGGACAATGGATTATGGGCAACTATAGTACATTCATACAATGGACTACTACTCAGCAATTAAAATGAAACCCAATTTCCAGTAATCATAACCATGTGGATAAATCTGATAGATATTATGTGAGTAAAACCAGGCACAAAAGAGTGATTTCATTTTTATGAAGTTCTATAACAGGTGAAACTAATCTAAGTTGAAATTATCAGAATAGTGGTCACCTAGGGGCTAGAGCTACTAAGAAGGAAATTTCTAGTCAGAAGGAAATCTATCTTGAAGGGATGTGAGTTACATGAGGTTAACTATTATCAAAAATGTACAATTAAGATTTGTGCCTTTTGAAATATACAAATTTTCCCTTTAAAAAAAAAGAACTCAATTGGGTACAAAGAGGAAAATTCTAGTGATATAAATCTGATTTTCCTTACCTGAAAGGATCAGCCCATAGTAATCCAGTCATAGTTCTACTATTTCCTAACATCTAGACAAAGGCATGCATATAAAGTTGGTATTATATGCCAGGTACTCCTGTTTGATCCTGCAACAAACTGGTAACAGTAAACAAAAATGATCTCAAATCTGTAAACCAAGAATGTAAGACTCCTTTTAGACAACTACAGGAATCTCAATTACCTAGGAAATATCAACTGCCCTCTCCCTGTCATCTTCCAGGGCAGAGAGAGCAGTGCAGACAAGGGGATTTCCAACATACTGAAGCTCACAGTGACAACACACAGCATTGAAATTCTATTTCTAGGCATTTACCTTGAAAAATACTGAGACAGGAGCACCTGGGAAGCTCAGTTGGTTAAGTGTCTGACTCTTGATTTCGGCTCAGGTCACAATCTCACTGTTTGTGAGTTTGAGCCCCATGTCGGGCTCTGTGCTGACAGCACAAAGCCTGCTTGGGGTTCTGTCTCCCTCTCTCTCTGCCCCACCCCCACTTGCTATCTCTCTCTCAAAATAAATAAAAATAAACTTAAAAGAAAAATACTGAGACGTGTAAAAAGAGATGTGTACAAATATGTACAGAGTGTTTTTTGCACTCTAGTTTATTATAGGAAAAAGCCCTCGAAGTAGCCATTTCTAATTTCATTAACAGAGCAATCAAATAAATTATGGCCTGAACTTACTATCAAAATACAGCATTTAAAAGAATGATGATTTATATATACTGTCAGAGAACGATCTCCAAGACAAATTGTTAAATGGAAAAAAAGCCACAACTGCAATATATACAGTATAATTTCATTCCTGTTGCATATCCATAATTAGAGATAACTAATATATATAATTTATAGAATACGTTATACATATATAACATGTATTACATATAAAATATGTATTATATATAATATGTATAATATATAATACATGTCATATATAACATATATTATATATTATGTAAATATATATGTTATATATAACATGTATATGTGTAAGTTATATATGTAAATCATATATATACTATAATGTTATATATATTATATGTAAATACATATAACATATATTACATGTATTATGTACAATATATATGTTATATGTATATTGTATATATATTTTAATCATTTTAAATGTTTATTTTATTTTATTTTGGGGGGAGAGAAAGAGTGAGAGCGGGGGAGGAGCAGAGAGAGAGAGAGAGAGAGAGAGAGAGAGAGAGAGACACAGAATCTGAAGCAGGCTCCAGGCTCTGAGCTGTCAGCACAGAGCTTGATGCGAGGCTCGAACCTGCAAGATGTGAGATCATGACCTGAGCCAAAGTTGGACACTCAAACGACTGAGCCACCCAGGCACCCCTAATATATACATATTTTTTAATGTTTATTTATTTATTTTCAAGAGAGAGCACAAACGGCGGGGGGGGGGGGGGGGCGGGGGAGAGAGACAGAGAGAGACAGAGACAGAGAGAGACAGAATCCGAAGTAGGCTTCAGGCTGAGTTGTCAGCACAGAGCCTGACATGGGGCTCGAACCCACAAACCATGAGATCATGACCTGAGCCAAAGTTGGATGCTCAACCGACTGAGAGCCACCCAGGCGCCCCAGAGGTAACTAAAAGTTTTTAAACTAACACAGCATTGATTTCAATCTCTGGAGTATTCACGTCAAAAAGAAAGTCTTAAAATAGAACTCAGCTTTTTAAAAAGAGATCAAGTTTTCAAGTTTTTTAAAAAACCAAGAAACTAAACAAACTCTTCTTACTAGAAATAAGAGGTTCATTCTTCCACATTAGAGCTTTATATTTCCACACAGAGTATGTTTACCCCTCTGCTTGATGTATTACTCATGGCTCAGTAACTCAACTGAAGACTCAGTGTTTGGTTGAAAATTTTTTTACATATATAAATATAATTCTGCAAGTACTTTATTTATATAGATTACCTCATTTTATCATAACTACTCTGGGAGGAAGGAAAAACAACTCCATAGCCCTAAAAAATCATTGAAGAGACTTCTAATGTTCAGCCACAGAGTTTGCATCTCTTCCAGACACCCTGTTTTGCAGCTGGACAGAGAGGCCTTCTGATTAGTCCTGACTAAAGGGACATGGGCAGGGTGGCTAATCCCGAGCTGGTGCAATTTCTTTGCTGGGCAAGACCCTCTGGCTCTACTCTTCCCTTGCTGTGCTGGACCCTAAAAAGCATGATGCTAAGTTTATGGAGATGTAACATGCTATTAAGCAACTAACCAGAGCAGAACCCTCCACTCACTGCCCTCACTGATCTAAACGGGTCACACAGTCTGAGTAATGTATTTTGGATAGTTAAAGTCTTCAAAAATGTAGGGTTTTTAGTAGTTTTAGCATAACTTCATCTGTCAAGACCAACAAAATCAGAGTTAAAAAAAAAAAGTTAAACCTGAGCAAAACCATTTAATAGTTTACAGTAAAGCATCATAAGGTACTACCTGGAAACATATGCTAAGAATATTCCTGATGGGAGCATTAACTCCCAACCATAACCTTTGGTTATCTATAACATTCACGCAGTAAGTTTTTAAATAGTTAAAAAAAATAAAGTAAAATGTTGTCAGGCCTCCTGCTGACTCACTCAGATGAACATGAAACTCTCAATCTCGGGGTCATGAATTTGAGTCCCATGCCAGGTGTAGAGATTACTTAAATAAATAAAAATCTAATAATAATAAAAAAGTTCTCAATTTAACTATACAAAGAAAACAATGGAATGAAACCTAACTTCTTTACATCTAATAGAAGCGTTAAACTCAAAATTTATACCACACTAAGTATTTCATATTCTACTAACATTTTATTTTTCTTAATGGTTATCAAATGGCAAAACAGAGTTATGATCAAAATCAGCACTAAGATTATTGCCTCTAAGAACAACCATCTCTAGGGGCGCCTGGGTGGCTCAGTCGGTTAAGCGTCCGACTTCAGCTCAGGTCACGATCTCATGGTCCGTGAGTTCGAGCCTCGCGTCGGGCTCTGGACTGATGGCTCGGAGCCTGCTTCCGATTCTGTGTCTCCCTCTCTCTCTGCCCCTCCCCCGTTCATGCTCTGTCTCTCTCTGTCTCAAAAATAAATAAAACGTTAAAAAAAAAAAAAAGAACAACCATCTCTATTTAGAAAGGAATAACAAGTGTTAAAATTTTTTTCTAATGTTTATTTATTTTTGAGAGAGAGTACAAGTGGGAAAGGGGCAGCGAGAGGGGGACTGAGGATCCGAAGCGGCTCTGTCCTGACAGTGGTGAGCCCCAATGTGGGGCTCAAATCCACGAACTGTGAGATTATGACCAGAGCCAGAGTTGGACGCTCAACTGACTGAGCCACCCAGGTGCCCCAACAAGTGTTAAATTTGACTATACTTTTCCTAATAGCTAACTAAGTACAGACAAATATCATAAATATTAGCCTACTGCCTGACAACAGATAGCTTCTTCTGACAAAAATAATTTATGACCTACACAAGTTTAGAAATTATGAACCAGTAACTGCAGAAAAACCAACCTAAATCCCTTCACAAATCCCCTTCCTACGAACCACACATAAAAGACTCCTGAATATCATTTTTTCTAGTTTAAGAAAATCTCTATCCTATACACATAAACCACTTTTATCTCTCAAGGATCTAGTTTAGAAACTCACCTAGAATTCCAATAACTATATTTCATCTTTCCAAGTGATACGCTCCATGTCATTTTACCAGGGCACTGGGTTTTATAGGAATACATGAGACATGGGACTAACAAGGAGCCGTTCATCCGCAGGACCCCAGCATGGCCATTTACTAAGAGTTTACCTTGTGCTAAAAATATTGGAAAGCAATACACAAAGGATCTCATTTACTTTCTCAACAACTGTGGAATTAAAGAATTTGGCTGGCTTTTGTCCTAGTTCCTGGGAGGGAACTCTAAATCCTTAGAATTTCCCCTGTGATAGGAGTATCTTTGTTACTATGCTGCCCCTCCCACCTGATAGTTTATTATACTAATGAATGACACAGAGTGGGGATTGGCTATTCCAGAAAGACAAACCATATGAATGGAGGGTTGGGGCTTTCAGCCACGTAATATCAGCCCTACATCTGGGAAGGGAAGTGGAGCTGGACATTAAGTCCTGTGGGCAATGATTCGGTTAGTCATGCCTACCTGATGAAACTCCAATAAAAATTCTGGACACCAGGGCCTGGGTGAGATTCCCTGGTTGCCAATACTGTTTGTGTACTGTCATGCATTAATGTGCCAGGAAAATAATGTGCCCCTGAGGACAACAGAAGCTTTGCATTCAGAAATCTTGCCTATGTATCTCTTTGGCTGATTCTGATTTGTATCTTTTCGCTGTGATAAAACTTCAGTCTTAAGTACAGCATTTTCCTCAGTTCTAGGAGTTGTTCTAGTGAATTATGCAATCTAAAGTAGTCTGTGGAGACACCCAAAATTTGCAGCCAGCTGATCAGAATTGAGGGTGTCCCTGAGAATCTCTAAACTTGCAGTTGTATCTTGGATAGTCTTGTTGTGAAGGACAGAGCCTTTAACCCGGAGTGTGGCCAACTTCAGGTAACAGCAAAGTTTAGAAAGAGCTGTTAAGAGTGTGGTCCAAATTTAGGCCCTATAGGGCCCTTTATAGATTAAATTTTTCTCTCCCACCCCAGGCTACTTATCTGTCTATATGCAGGTCACCAGACGCTGCTTTCTTTCTTCCACAGTTCAGATAACTGGCCAATCTGCCTCCTCTTTCTGGTTGCCACATTCTAGCCGGTACTTTCTGGTTTCTTCTCCCTATAAGGCTAGCTAGAAGACAGATTTTCCAAACTTTCCCAACACACACCCATTGTAGTTTCTGTTGTTTGTCCCTCATATTGATTCTCTTCCTCAAACTAGCACATCATCTCCTTTTCATTTCGTCTCCAGTTTTTACTGCTGGTCTGAAAAGAGAAATAAATGTATCCATCCTTTGACCTAGAAATTTTACTTTTAGGAATGTATCCTGTGGATCTACATCTATATATACACAAAGACATACAAAGATATTCAGTGCAGTATTATTTATAATACTAGAAACAACCGAAACGTCTACTAATAGAAGGCTAGTAAGTAAAGGATAGGATATTCATTCAATAATAATCAGCCATTAAAAACATAAGTGAGCACGTTCTCTCTCTATATAATATTATATAACAATTTTAAGGACAAATTTTAAATAAGATAAGGTGGAAACAGTTTATGTCATATTCTAGCGTTTACTGAATAATATATAAATGCTTTGCATCGGGAAGAATACACAGAAACTACTAGCAGTGATCACTTCTGGATAAGAAAACGGGGAAATGGGGCGCCTGGGTGGCGCAGTCGGTTAAGCGTCCGACTTCAGCCAGGTCACGATCTCGCGGTCCGTGAGTTCGAGCCCCGCGTCAGGCTCTGGGCTGATGGCTGGGAGCCCGGAGCCTGTGTCCGATTCTGTGTCTCCCTCTCTCTCTGCCCCTCCCCCGTTCATGCTCTGTCTCTCTCTGTCCCAAAAATAAATAAAAAATGTTGAAAAAAAAAATTAAAAAAAAAAAAAAGAAAACGGGGAAATTAAGGGATGGAGAAGGAAGGTTATTTTTCACGGCATACACTTTTGTACCTTTGGAAAGATACAGCCAAATGTATGTTTTGTGTCTATTATTACAAAAATTTTTTTCTAATGTTTATTTATTTATTTTGAGAGAAAAAGAGAGAGCAAGCAGGGGAGGGGCAGAGAGAGGGGGAGACACAATCCCAAGCAAGCTCTGCACCATCAGCACAGAGCCCGATGCTGGGCTAGAACTCACACACTGCAAGACCATGAACTGAGCTGAAATCAAGAGTCGGATGCTTAAATTCATTTCACTACAGTGTGACGGTTTAGGTTAATCTATTCATCCCAGTTCTGGATATTCTAACTGTATAGTTAGAGGATATATATGATCAATGAAAAGGAAGGCACCATCAGTAGGAGAACACCTCATGTTGTGAGGAGAAAATTTGTACTTTGTTGACATCTAAAGAGAGTCAAGGGTATAGTAAGGGTATATTAAGGACAGAAACACAAAGAACAGCCTCAGCTATTGCTTTTTAGAAATTGACTTCAGGGCGCCTGGGTGGCTCAGCCAATTAAGTGTCCTACTTCTTGTGGGTTTGAGACCCACGTCAGGCTCTGTGCTGACAGCTCAGAGCCTAGAGCCTGGAGCCTGCTTCGGATTCTGTGTCTCCCTTTCTCTCTACCTGTCCCCTATTCGCACTCTGTCTCTGTCTCTGTCTCTCTCTCTCTCTCTCTCAAAAACAAATAAACATTTAAAAAAAAAAAAAAAGACAGTAAGATACTTCTTACTTGATCTTCTGTTAATGGAAGATCCAGAACTCTTGACAATTTAATGAAGGCCTCCATATAAAGCATTCAAACCTGTACCTAACCTCTTCTCCTCTGGATGGACCCACACAGACATATATGAAATTCCTGGGACTAACAAAATTCCTGAATACTGTGCCTATGGTTAGAAGATTAAATGAGATGGCAATAAATTCATAAGAGAGATCAATGTGTTGTGTACATGTAGCACCAGCTGCCCTATTAATTAATTGGCTGGGTATAACTGAATATTTGAAGTTAAAAATCTCGAGTGGGAAGGATTTTTTGTACAGAATCACGAATAACATCTCCCAAAGTAGCTGGCTTACGATAAACAGGATATTGCCACTGGACAGGTATGGAAATGGGCAAAAATTAGAAATACTCAAGCAATTTAACTCACATAGGAATAGCAAATTAATACCTTTAAAACTGTCCTCCGTACTTTGAACAACGTAATAGACATTTCCTCAACAAGTATTTGCTGAGCATCTAATACGCATGAGACTTTTGTAAGTGCCAAACATCTCTCATCAGGAAAGAGTACCTTACAGACTAGTCTAACCAAGGATAATGAGGGAGTAAAGGATTCAGGCCAAGTTCACAATACTGTCACCAAAAGCTCTGTCTCCAGCCCAAATATTTTTATTTACTATTCTTTGCCGTACTTTGTAGTACAGAAGACAGTACTGGAATGTAACTTGATTTTCTGCTTAGGAAACAAGAGCCTTACTGGGTAATTACTACTACTGCTAGTAGTAGTTCCCAGATTTCTGAGTTTCAGGGGCCAGGAGAATGACCACAAAAAGGGCTGGGTTTTTTTTTTTTTTCCTAAAAATATGAAAAAGCAAAACTACCTGGTTTATGACTGCAGGTTAAGTCACTTAACCACTCTGAGCCTCAGTTTCCTCAGGGATATTATCTCAGAAGTTTATGGAAGGATTAAACGTAACTTTACATGAAGTACTTGGCATTAAATCTGGCACCTAGAAGGTGTTCAACAAACATAAGCAACTTTCTCTGTTAAAATACATATTGGGACTTTCACTTCCGGTTGTAACAGAACCAGACTCCTACTGTACACAAGCACAAAACCATATGAATACATGAGGATCTCCCACTCAGGGTGTGAATTCCCACCTGTGGCACAGTGAGCTAGAATCTAAGTGTTGCAGGAAGGTCCCACTGAGCTGAGACTAGATCAATGTTTGGAGCAGATAAAACAGATAGCAGCCTTGAGTCAGGGTACCAGAGAGGCAATATGTGCAGATCAAGTAACCAGGAAGGGACAGAAGTGTATGTGGGGGTCACCTGTGGATGAGTTCTTGGCTAAGGGCTGGGCTGCACATGCAGAGTTTATTTACCAGACTTGTCTCCAAGTTTACCAGAGAATGGCCACTATGGAATCAAAAGTGGCACAGAGATACTTGAGGTCCAGTAAGCAGTGCTAGAGGACTGTGGAGTTTCAGTCAAGAGAGACACCCAGCTGATTTAGCACAAGGGCCATGACCATGCATCTTTTTTTTTTTTTTTAGTTTATTTATTTTGAGAGAGAGAGCATGCATGCACGAGAGAGGGGGAAGGGCAGAGAAAGAGGGGGAGAGGTTCTGAACTGTTAGTGCAGAGCCCGATGCAGGGGCTCAAACTCACAGAACTGTGAGATCATTACCTGTGCCAAAATCAAGAGTCAGATGCTTAACCAACTGAGCCCCCATGACCATGCATCTTAAAGTAAGACTTCTTCTTTTAGATCTGCCCTAACAAGGGTGGGGGAAGGCCACCATAGCCCAGAATAGCATATGAAGCCCAAATGGGGGAAGGAGGGCGATTATGCAGAGCTGGATGGCAATGGCCACAGCAGCAAAAGAATGGTTGCACAGAAGGAAGTGATCAAATAAGTAAATATATTTAGGATAATGAGAAGCAGATTCATCAGAGAAGTTACAAATATGCAAAGGGAGAAAACGAGAGAAGCCTGTGGTATTGGATTGGAACTGGAGAGATTATTGTAAATGCCTGGTTTTCAATATTTCTTTCAGTATGTTATCTGTAGACAGATATAAAATATAGATCCACTGAGAGGGCCTGGAATTAGTGACATACCAATAGCAACAAGCACACCTAGTATCTTATTTCTTAACACTAATCTCTACTAAAATGGAACCAGGCTCCTTAGAGAAATGATTAATTTCAGGTCTAGAGCAGAGGAAAGTCCAAGACGTGCCCTAAACATCTCTGATGGAACAAGGAATTGTTCAAAGAATGATGAGGACATGAAAATAACAAAGCCTGAAGGGACTCCCAAGAGTCAAAGCTAGAACTATTCGAGCACAGGAATAATGGGCCTCCATGAATACATACTGACATAAACAAATGAATAAATTGAATGTGTGATAGGGAACAGGATATTTAATAGCTTAGAGTACCTCCCCACAAAATACTTATTGATTATAAAGAGTAAAAGAGTAACTTCACAGTAGAGAAGTCTTGTAGACATCACCTTAATCAAGTGATCAAAACTAACATCACCATCTATCAAACAAATCAAAATCACATACCACTTGGTAAGGTATAATGAAAACATGTGAGTTCTATGATATTCCTGTGAAAGATGCAACCTGAGTCCAATCATAAAGTGAATCAGATAGACCAAACGGGCAGACATTTAAAAAATAACTGGCTGGTAATCTTCAAAAGTATCAAGATCATGGAAAAAAAAACCTGAGAAAACATTCCAGACTGAAAATGAAAAGATACAACATTCAAATACAAGTGTTGGAACTGGATCCCTTTGCTACAAAAGGACATTACTGGAACAAGTGTATCTCAGTTTCCTCATCTGTACATCATGAAGTAGATTTATTGTTTCCAATATCAATAGAGAACTCAAAGAAGTTTTTATAAAGACAAACAAAAAACTAGAACAGTATTTCAAAATATAAAAAGATCTCCATTGGTATTCTGACCATGCTTATAAAGACAACCATAGACAGCTACAGTCCTTAACCAAAATTGAATTCATTAGATTTTAAGGAAAAAGTGTTAAGGAAAAAAATGTTACATAATGCCTCTACAAACTGTACAATCACACAATGCAATATTTAATCTAGCAATATCAGCTGATATGGACAGAAGTCAAGATTTTGTTAAACAGAGAAAGGAAAATTTAGCCCAGTATATATAACACATATTCCCTTTTGTATGTGTGGTTGCATATATGTGTAAGATAGCCATATATATGGGCCTGCATATGCAGAGGAAATTTCTGGAAGGATACATAGGAAACTGTTGACAACGACTAGTTCTGTGAAATAGGAATAGATGGTCTTAAAGGAAATAGGACACTTTCCTCTCCATCTTCTACTTGTACACTCAGTTCTCAACAAGAAATAACAAAAAAAAAAAAGGTAAAGTTATCCTTGGCAAGTAAGTACATAGAGCACCCAGATAATGGTTTCTAACTACCATTCCTACCTTAAATGAAACTCCTGGTAGAAATGGCTGATTCTACATGTGGATCGGAGTTAAGTACAAAGTGAGCTGTGGACATCTTGTGCCAGAAAGCAAAGAAGCACTCAAAAACTAAGGCAGCAATGTGCAAAGGACGATGCTAGTGTGATAGGGATCCAACTGGCCAAATGTGAGATACCTTGAACATTAGTAAGAGACACCGGAACTAAAGAAACTAACAAGAAAAGCAAAGAAATTATTATTACAAGAGCCAGGGCAGCAGTTAATTACAGGGGAGGGAGAAAGCACACAGTGGTTTGCTGGAATGCTGATGATGTTCTATTTCTTGACCTGGAAAATAATTACATGAATATCTGTTTCATTATTAGTTAAGAGACCATACATATTTGTTGTGTCCACTTCTTAGTATGTATGTATTTCCCTAATTTAAAAACAAAAACATAAGGTTTCAGGGGAAAAAAGGTAAAAACAGGCTTTTAGAAAGAAAATTACACTATGTTACCTGCAAGAGTATGTAGGTTCTCCTACTTTAAAAACACGACCACAAAGATGAGAAGGTTTGTTTGCTTGCTCAAGTTTTGGAAATCCAAACGCAGGATCTTCACCACAAAGGTACCATTCCATTGGTCCCAACAAAAGATGCTGTGCCAGCATGTCTTCCTTCTGTGGATAAGGGTTGGGACCCCTGCAGTAGATTTTGGGTACATAGTGGGCTAAATGCTGGTACACTTCTCTAGTGAGGTCAGTTGCTTGCAGCCATTTCTTTAAAAAAGAAAAAAGAAAAAGTAGGCTTACACAATGTCAAACTGCTCATTTGAATAAACCCACTCTCTATTCTTTTAGGCACAAAAATAAGGATAAAAAGAGTCCTATAAATTATTTCATTGGCGTCACTCATAACTGTATACTCTTTCCAAAAAGGGCAAAATTCATTAGAACTTGATAAAAATGCCAAGTATTTCAGAATTCTACTTAGAGTAAAATGATCCCCTCTCCTCAAAATGACTCTTACAGCAATCTTCTGTAGGCAGTTCACATGCAAATGACCACCACAGATCATCATGACACTAGCCAATGAGCCCATCTGACTTCCTTTCTACTGCTTTGCTCAAATGATATACTGATTGTCTTCTGAATTCTCTTGTCAGTTTGCTGATAGGAAGAGTATGCAGTGAACATGAATAGCCAATATGCCACTTACACTTCTCATTGATTAATAAACCAGTCTCATGAGTATCAGTCTACCAGAAGAGGCTTTGTTCTATCAGTTATGCCTTCTTTCCCTGATCAAACTCTCTATAAGCCCTTTTCCCTTCGCTCTCCCTGATGGAAACAAACAAAAGCCACTTTTCTGTTCTAAACTTTTAGGTCCAACTACCTGAATAATTATACTTAGATATCTAACAGATACTGTGATATCATGATTTATAGTAAGAAATATATATTTGGTCTTCTTCCCATTCCTGGCACAGAGCTCCTAAAATTTCTGAAATTTCCTAAGTGGTAAGTGATATAAAGATGAAAGGAGTATCTTTTATTATTCATAACAATCTCCTTTCAACCAAGCTAGAGCTGAGGTTAATGAAGTGACTTTTGGAAAACCCCTAAAGATGGACAGCTGGTTACCAGAGGGAACGAAACATGTGATAAGGTTGGAAATGACAGCTTCCACCCCGAAACGTGGGGAGGTGAGAGGGGCTGGAAGATGCACTAATCATTAATGGCCAATGATTTAATCAATTGCACTTATGTAATGAAGCCCCCATAACAAAGTGTCTATATGTCGGGGTTCAAAGAGCTTCCGGGTTGGTGAGCACTCGTAAGTACTGGTGCATTCAGAGACAGCATGGTAGCTCCGTTCCCCTTCCCACATACCTTGCTCTGCGCATCTCCTCCATCTGCTATTCCTAAGCTACAGAATTTTACAATAAGCCAGTAATCTAGTAAATAAACCATTTCCCTGAGTTCTGTGAGCCTTCTAGCAAATTATTGAACTTGAAGGCAGGGTCACGGTAACCCTCGATTTGTAGCCAAGTCAGACAGAAGTTCTGGGCAACCTGAGGACCCACTGCTTGTGACTGGCAGCTTAAGTAGTGGGGGGCAGTGTTGTGGGACTGAGCCCTTAACCTGTGGGATCTGATGCTAACTCCAGGTGCATAGTGTCAGAAGTGAATTGAATTGTAGGACACCCACTTGGTGTCTGTAGAGAATTAGGGAATTGCTAGGTATGGGGGGAAAACTCACATTTGGTGGCCAGAAGTATTGGTAAGCGTAGAGAGAAACAGAAGAAACAGCTACTCCTGATTCAAACACCAACTCACTATGTCTAAAACTGAACTCATGATCTCCACTACCTTTCTCAAAAACCGGCATTTTCCCCACTTCCCTATTTTACATACCAGCATCTACCTAAGTATCCACACCAGGAAAACCTGAAAATCTTCCTTCTTCCTCAACCCGACATCCAATTAATCATGTCTTGTCTACTAGGCTTCCTAAATAATCTGATGAATCCATCTCATTTCTTTATCTATCCATCTCCATAGGCACTACCTCTGCTACTCTATCCCAAAACCCCCCACTCCCATCTTTCACCATTATTAATGCAAGAAGGTCCTAACTGGTCATTTCCACTAAGCTTGCCCTTGTACAGTCCATTTTCCAGCCTCCCTACCAGCATGATTCTTGCAAAATGTCAATGAGATCATGTCATTCAGCTTCCCCTTGTATTTAGCATCCAGTCAATTCCCTCAACGTGGTTTATAAGGTCCTTTGTCTTGTATCATACTTGTTTCCTCCTCCTGACTTGTACTGCTTCTCTCTCTGCTTTTCAGGCTACTTTCTACTCATTCTTCAGTTCTCAGTTTATGTTTCACTTTCTCTAAGATGCCTTTCTCAGCCCATTCCTCACTCCCTCTGCCTTTCCCACTTCCCCTGGGTCTAACACATAACCTGGCTGCAGTGGGCATTTAGTAAAATCTGTTACCTGAATGACTATAAATATGTTTATACTACTTACTGTCCTATAACATTGACACTGCAGAAAGATGTTCTACGTAGCTTTAATGAAAGCAGAGATAAACTAGATCCAGGCCTGCAGTCTCTAAAAACCAAACCAAATAAGCCCTAGATAAGGCATCCTTCAAACTACCTCCTTTCTTTTCCCTTTGTGTTTCCTTACATCTTAAGTCTTTCCCCTATATTGTCATTTATCCCTGCCAATTCTGCAATGTTTCTTTGTCCCCCATGTTGCTTTGTGTAATTGCAACTTATTCTGGCTCTCAACCAGGTAGGCATTTAAAATCAGAATACATGAAAGCACTCACTTCTACAAAAATGCAGTTAACTGAACTGCTAACTCATAGGTCCAATGTTTACTTATGGATTACAACTAAAGTTCATGTACATCCTTGTTAAGAGTTTACATTCTAGTAAGGTCTAACACCATAAGACAACAGTATAAGGTCTTCGTTTTAACTATTACTTGTACAATCTTTACCCACTCCCTTCCCTCTAAAAATAACTACATATAGATAAATATACATGAGGACATATATATTAACTTTCTAATCAACCTCATATTTTCATGTGTACTAAAAATGTAAAAACTTTGTTAGTTAAGGGATTAAATTGAAGCTTGTAACAGAACACAGTGGAAAAACTTTTCACCCCTAAACTGAAACTATCTTTTCCAAATGTTACCAACTTAGTTGTGTTTGCTTTATGCAACTAAGAGACTAAATTACTCTTAAAACAACAGCGCAGGATTAAGGATTCTCTCTGTTTAGAGAAGTAACTTGAAATCAAAGTTACACACACACACACACACACACACACACACACGTCCTTAATTATAAAAAGGGCTAGTTAAAAAAAACAGTAGTCGGGGCGCCTGGGTGGCGCAGTCAGTTAAGCGTCTGACTTCAGCCAGGTCACGATCTCACGGTCCGTGAGTTTGAGCCCCGCGTCAGGCTCTGGGCTGATGGCTCGGAGCCTGGAGCCTGTTTCCGATTCTGTGTCTCCCTCTCTCTCTGACCCTCCCCCGTTCATGCTCTGTCTCTCTCTGTCCCCAAAAAAAAAAAAAAAAAAAAAAAGAGTGCAACTCTAAAAAAAAAAAAACAAAACAGTAGTCAATAGTAAAAGGCAAAGAGGCATCAACCAACAAGCAAACTTGAATCTAATTCTTTGAGCTAAAAAAACATTTTTTTTTGGCCATATCTAAGGGTAAATGTCTAGTTTTTCACCCATTATCAGAAACCCTATTTCAAAACATGAATGAAGATAATCCATTTGTCCTAAGAAATTTACTGTTTATGGATAAAAAATTAAGCTTTATGATTCAAAGAATTTACTCCTATGATCCTAGGAAGTTATGTTTCAGGCAATTTTAATTTACAATACATTTAAAGCTTTTATTTTAACAACAATTTTTGTTTTTCTTATGTTTTATGTTCCAATTTTTCTTTTTTTTTTTTTTTTACATTTTTTTTTTAACGTTTATTCATTTTTGAGAGACGGAGAGAGAGCACAAGCAGAGCAGGGGCAGAGAGAGAGGGAGACACAAAATCTGAAGCAAACTCCAGGTTCAGAGCTGTCAGCACAGAGCCCCACGCGAAGCTCAAACTCACAGACCACGAGATCATGACCTAAGCCAAAGTTGGACGCTTAACCGACTGAGCCACCCAGGAGTCCCTATGTTCCTATTTTTCTTGAAGCCACTTTTGCAGGATTTTAATCCAGGGAGAATAAAAGGTGATACTTTCTAAAAGAAATTATGTGCTCTGTGGCCCCAACAACACTGATAGGTCAAATCTGTTCATAGATTTCTTCCTCCCTCCCTTCCTTCCTTTCTTCGGCTCCATGCCCAATGTGGGGCTTGAACTCATGACCCCTCAGATTGAGAGCTGCATGCTCTATCAAATGGGCCAGCCAGGCACCCCTCTATTTATAGAGTTCTTGAACAAAAAATTCAGAAACTAATATCAGCTACCGATTAAGAAAAAAATCAGCAAATTTTATAGACTATGCTATTTTATATATTATAATATTATGTATGCTATTACATATTTATCAATATATAATACCATAATATTTAATACAGTATATATAACATAATATACATTACTGTATATAATTTGTACTGATATTATATTACAAATTATTAGTAGAGCATTTCATCCTAAATACAGTTTATAATATATTATTATAAATTATTAAGAAGATTTGCATATCTGGCTCAAGAAAAGCAGGCATATGCTCCAAATTTAAAACCACCTAACAGATTTGGGATCTATTATAAGCATTTTTAACTTCATTAAATTTAAACACTTAATATATAAAACAAGAGAATCACATAAGAATTCTATACCAGAAATATTCAATTAGTGACTGGCAACAATATAGATTGAAAAAAAAATTATGAAAAACTGAACAGGAGGAAAAAATTTTTTGGCTGCCTTCCACAATAATGGCTCACATGTATCTCAGAAGAATGAAATCAACAGCTTTTCTTATTAGCTCTAACTAACATAAGCTAACTGTAACTGTTTCCTCATCATGACCAACTATTGAGATTTGTAATTTGACTGCATGTTAATTTGTCCTTCAAGACACTGTGGCTGTCAAACCAGTGTGCACAACAAATAAGCACCTATCTTATTAGAAGTCATCCATAAAGGAAGTGAAGAAACTGTCAACTCACTCCACTAAAGTAAACATGTTACGACAACGGACAATGACAACGTTTCCAGGAGCTTTCCTTTTTTGAATGCTAAATTTAAGCCTTGGGATAAAGAGCAAGTGTAATAAACACAAAAATGAAAGACTCCCTAGAGGTTAGCCTTTTATTACAGCATCTGATTATTATTCTAGTGCCCAATTCAAATTGTATCCTTTATGGGTTGTAGGGGGATGGGCTAAATGGGTATGGGGCATTAAGGAATCTACTCCTGAAATCATTGTTGCACTATATGCTAACTTGGATGTAAATTAAAAAGTTAATTAATTAATTGAAAAACGTTTTTAAAAATTTTTTTTAAAAATTGTATCCTTTAACCATATCTGATTTTGTTTTCAAACAAGGATGATCAACATGTAAGTTAATTATAAAACAACAGTCTCATTAGTACCAAAATGAAGTTTTCAAGACTCTGTTAAGAAAAATCTTAAACGAATCTTATAATTAGAGTTCTAGAAATGAAGTAAAAGCACTCACAAATCAAATACAGAAACTCAATAAAAGAGAAAAAAAATCTAATTTAAAAATAGTTAAAAGGTCTGAATTGACACTTCCAAAGATGTACAGATGGCCAATAAGCTCATGAAAAGATATTCAGCACCTACAGTCATGAAGGAAATACAAATCAAAACTGCAATGAGATAGCACTTCACACTCAACAGATATTGGAGAAATTCACTGGAACGCTCACATACTGCTGGTGAAAACATAAAATGATGCAGTCATTTTGGAAAACAGTTCCCCAAAACATTAAGCATAGAATTACCATAGACCCCAGCAATTACATGCCTGGGTATATGCTCAAAAAAAACCAAAAACCAAAACCAAAACCAAAAAAACAAAAACAAAAAACAAAAAAAAGAAACGGATGTCCCCACAAAAATGCACACAAATGTTCACAGCAACACGATTCATAATATCCAAAAAATGGAAACAACCCAAATGTCATCAACCGATGATAAATAAAATATGGTATATCCATACAATGGAATATCATTTGGCAATAAAACAAAATGGTGTGTTGATACATACTACAACAAGGACACACCTTGACAACATTTGCTAAGTGAAAGAAACTAGTCAAAAAGACAACATAGTGTTATTATTCCATTCATATGAAATTTCCAGACTAGGCAAATCTATGGAGACAGAAAATAGGTAAGTAATTGTCTAGAGTTCAGGAGTTTAGGGGAAAACGGGAAGTGACTGCTAATAGGTATAGGATTTTTTGGGGGGTGATGAGAATGTTCTAAAATTATGGTGATACTCAACTCTATGAATATACTAAAAACCACTGAATTGAATTTACATATGTAAATTATATACAAAACTGTCAAAATTTTAAAGCAAAAAATATCCAATATAGACATAAAACTCTACATAAAACTTCTATAATGAGAAGGTCTATTCTACTTGGGGAAAAACAATATATATACTTCTTAAGTCACAATCACCCAATGGAGCACATTATAATAATATCCATGGAGCAAAAAATGTAGATAGATTAGACATGCTAGAAAAATCAAAACTTGTGGAATCAATTCTACCAAGAAAAAGAAAACTGAGAAGAGAGGACTACTTTAATATCCTAAGCTTACAATTATCGAAAAGAGCACATAACTGCTTTTGTGAGGCAAGCTTGTTAGGATACATACCTTCCTCCTCATAATAGGAATGTAAAAAGCAGTATGTAAATAAAGTGTGGGAAAGATGACACTAAGCTTATTAAGCTATTTTAAATGGATGTGATCCCAGAAATTATCAGTAACAAAGGTCTAAAGGCTGAAATAACCGCTCTGTTTACCCTCTCTAAAATTTGCTTTTAATCTGAGAAAGCTTTTTTAATTCATTTTAATTTGTGATGAAGGGCTGTGCTATAGACCAAGCTGAAAGAATAGTTTTAAGTGTTATGTGGTTTTAACAAATACAGACCCCTCACAAAGTAAGGCCAGATTATATAGCTGGAAGAATCTTGTATTTTAATATTAGTTTAAAAATTTTTGATTTTATAATTAAAAAAATTTTTTTGAATGTTTTTATTTATTTTTGAGACACAGAGAGACAGAGCATGAGCAGGGGAGGGGAAGAGAGAGGAGGAGACACAGAATCTGAAGCAGGGTCCAGGCTCTGAGCTGAGCACAGAGCCCGATGCGGGGCTCGAACTACAGACTGTGAGATCATGACCTGAGCTGAAGTCAGATGTCCAACCGACTGAGCCACCCAGGTGCCCCTTAATTTTATAATTTTAATTTTAATATCCTAGTAGTCTTCTTTTGGGAATTTTGTTGGCCTTTAGACCAAAAACTTTTTCATCTTATTGTTCAGAAAGCCATTTAAAAGTAAACAGAGCAAATGTAAAATGTAGCTCAGACTGGGATTGTCACAAACTCAAATTAAGTCCAAATTAATAAATTTCAATTGCTTTTCCCTTAATTTCTCCCACTATATCTGCTTGAGAATTTCACTACACAGGAATTATTACATTGGTCTCTAGTACCAGTTTTAGAACTGGTTTCCACAACAAGTTGGAGAAACTCCAATCACTTGACAGCTTTCAGGGCTGGAGAAACGCAATCACTTGCACTTTCAGAGCTGGAAAAATCTGGCACACAGCCTGTATCTCGGAGCCAAGCCACACAAAATTCAGTGGGAATAAAACAACAACAACAACAACAACAACAACAACAACAAAACTTTGAGGCAGACAACAAATGTAATGTCAATATGGATACTGACATGACGACATTGGGAATAGCTGTCACCTTGACTATTTTACTGCTTCCTTGTAACACTGTTCTCTTTGATAAATGAAAGGCAGATGGGGGCGGAAAATCCTTGGGTTGTTGCAATATTAAACAGAAAGTAAATGAAAACAGAGCTAAACAAGTTGACTTAAAAAAAAATTCAACAGTCATCATTCAACAATGTATCACTTTAAACTTTTCACCTCTACTCCTGTCATTGACTTCCACTCTTGACAATTCACACACAGTAACCCCTCACCACCAGCAGCTGCACGGTGCCCCACTAAAATTTTGCTCATAAAGATTATTAACATGTGTTCAAAGGTCACCCCCTCCCTAAAATCAGAGGCCTGAGAAGTGAGGCCTAGGTTGTTTTGGTCCATTCATAATCATCCTGGACAGTCTGTTCTAATGAGTGCTCCCTGTCCTTCTTGAGGAAAGATGCCATCAAGTTTATTAAAGTAATCATTTTACAACTCTGCAACTTACACGAGCATATTCCTATGACGCTTTCATTACAGTACGGGGTTTGAACGGTTTACGTTTGGGGGTTAACTGCTCCCCACTGTGCAGTGACCAAACCTCACATTATTAGTTTCTATTTGTTGAAAGTTACTCTCTCAAAGTTATATAACATTTATTTTCCATCCAACTATGCCCAACTCCTAGAAAAATTATTTTTTTTAATCTCCCAGCCTCCACCACTGCTTTCTCACACTCAGTAACATGCCCAGACGCTACTTTCCGCACATTTACCAACGATGTGGACTGACCAAACCTGGGCAAAAACGCACTGACGGGGGGGGGGGGGGGGAGGGGGGGCGGTTACAGGGAAAACAGTGTCGTTTGCATCCTTTGGTGCCTAAGGGTAGTCCCAGAAACAAAGTGAGGAACCGGTTAGGGTAGCATGTTCTGGTGGAGGAGGCAACGCTCCACTAACCTGAGGAAAAGGAATTAGGCAGATAAAGCAGGGCGATTACACCCCCAAATCAGGAAGCGTCTTCCTCTCCCCTCTGCCAAGAGCTGGCATAAAGGGCAAAGGCCCCTGTCCTGGGGACTTCTTGGGAGTGGAGGGGTAAGGAGGAATAATGGAAAGGCAGTCGGTTCTCCCAGGCAAAAAGGGAATGTAAAGGCGGCGAGCGAACAGAGCGGTTCTGCGGGCTATTTGAGGATAAAGAAGGAGGGAGAGGGGCAGGCTCGGTGGCCTCCCCGGACCATTGCCCACACGGCGAGGCTAGAGAGCCCCGCGAGGTCGTTACCCCAAGTCAGAGCTGGGCTGCTCCGAGATTTCCAGGAGTCAGTTCCTGCCCCCGGGCGCGGCCTGCGAGGGCCGGACGTCCCCGCCCGGTCCCGGCACTCACCCCTGCGGTCTCCTCAGCCGAACATTCCAGCAAACTCCGGTCGATGGCCTGCACCTCGGGCTCCAGCTCCGACGCCATCTTCCCTCCTCTTCCTCCCCAGAGCTGACGCCGCTACCGCCGCCCCGAGGGCCGCGGCCTCGCCACAGCCCCGGCTGCAGAGACTGCCACCCGTGTCCCAGGTAGTCGGTCCGGAGTCGTCCAAGCGGCCGCGGGTGAGGAAGAAGAATAGTGGTGTGAGGTGAGCTGGACAGGAGGGAAGACGGCCTCCTGCGCTCCCTCCCGGGCTCGGCGCCCAAGAGTCAAGTCACTGCCTCGTCCCTGCCCGGGAGAAGGACACAGAAAACCCAGGACCTGGCACTCTCGCTCGCTTCTACCGCGTCCGGCACCGGGAAAGGAGCAATAACACCCAAGAGAGGAAGCAGAGCAGTCTGGGAACTGTAGTCCCTCTTGACCGGACTGGGAATCAGGTGGAACCCTTCTAGCGTGCCCCCCGAAGGCATTGTGGGAGTTGTAGTCCATCTTCTAACGAGAGCGTGGGCAAATGGCAGATAAGCAGGTGGGGCTTTCCTGTACAACTAGAATCCTGGGAAGAGACTAGCGGAAAGAAGCTCCCACCTGGGAAGAGGCAGAAGAGCACGTCATTGTGGGAACTGTAGTTTTATTCCCCCCAACTCCGTTTGTTCATGTTTGTATCCCCAGATCCTAGAACGGTGCCTGGCACGTGGTAGATGCTCAAGTACTTTTCAAAGCCTAGCATATGGTAGGCCGACAGATGGTCGCGAAAGAACGAAAGAATTACGTTTTATTCCTATAGTTCTATGACCCTGCCATTCATCGTGCCTTCATCTTTTAGACTGTAACCGAGATGGACATTACCCAGATGTTTTGAGATTTTAAAATATATGTAAGTATTGTTAAAGAAAACGTTTACAAGTAATTTAGTGATGACCACTTATCAAAATGTATTATAAATATTGCTGCTGCAAAGGAAAAGGAGCCTACCAATTAAGTCTATCAAGATCCACTCTTGGGGTGCCTGGGTGGCTCAGTCAGTTAAGCCTCCAACTTCAGCTCAGGTCACGATCTGGCAGTTCGTGGGTTCAAGCCCCGCATCAGGCTCTGTGCTGACAGCTCAGAGTCTGGAGCCTGCTTCCAGTTCTGTGTCTCCCATTCCCTCTGCCCCACCCCCACTTGCCTCTCTGTCTTTCTCTCAAAAATAAATAAATATTAAAAAAATTTTTAAATTTTTTAAAAGAAGATTTGCTCTTGTTATGGACATTTTATAAAAATAGATTAGGTACAAAAGAAAATTGTGTTTGATTAGAGGTAATTAGGCTCTTGACTCACAGTTGGATGAGTAGGTTTCTTAGAACCAGTCTTCAGTTCCTTTAGAAGTTATCAGAAAATTTACACATTTTATCAGGCATGCTAATTTACTCCCAGAAGGAGATTGTGAATTACATTAGGAAAAAAAAAAAAAAAGAAAGAAAAAAAAAGAAGAAAGAAAGAAAGAAAGAAAGAAAGAAAGAAAAAACAAAAGAAAAAAAAAGATCTGATCTAATCCAGGTCTGGACATGTTTTTGTGGTTGTTATTGTTTTTAACAATAATATTAACCATGTGTTTTGTTTGTTTTGCCTCTTTTTAATCAGGAAATAAAAATTACCCATAATCTCATAGTTCAAATAAGTCTTTTATCACTTTTAGAAAGAAAAGTGATATAAGACTAGAAATCCAAACTTAATAGGATTTATTTATTTATTTATTTATTTATTTATTTATTTTTGAAATAAGCTCTGTTCCCAACATGGAGCTTGAACTCACAACCCTGAGATCAAGAGTCACGTGGTCTCTGGTTGAGCCAGCCAGGCACCCATGTAGGAATATTTTAAAAGGAAAAATGACGGGGCACCCAGGTGGGTCAGTTAGTTAAGCGTCTGACTCTTGATTTTGACTCGGGTCATGATCTCACAGTTCATGAGTCTGAGCCCCATGTTGGGCTCTGTGCTGTCAGCACAGAGCCTGCTTAGGTTTCTCTCTCTGTCCCTCCCCTGCTTGTGCTCTCTCACTCTCTCTCTAAAAATAAATAAACGTTAAAAAAAAAAGGAAAAATGAATATGACTCTACCTACCCCAAGTCCCTCCTCCCCAAAGAAACCCATTTTTAATACTTTCTTATGACTCTATAGAAAGAAAAAATGCATATATCTGCATAGATATCTAGAATGTGGTATCTTGAAATGTTGTTCAATGTGTTACTTTCTTCTTTGCCCAACTTCCTTGCACAGATACACTACCGAGTCAGAGTCAAGCTGGAGGAAAACTGGGATTGTTTCAACCTGAAAGCAAAGATAATGCTTCTTTAAGGGTCCTAATATAGAAATAAAGCTATTAAAATAGATTGTAAAGAAGATTTCTGCTGTTAACAGTATTTCCTTCCATTACTTTTAGACTGACTTTAAAACCTTTTCTAAAAGTTTTTTAATCTTTATTTATTTTTGAGAGAGAGAGACAGAGTGCAAGTGGGGAGGAACAGAGAGAGAGAGAGACACACACAGAATCTGAAGCAAGCTCAAGTCTCCAAGCCCTACACAGGGCTCAAACTCACAAACCGCAAGACCATGACCTGAGCTGAAGTCAGACGCTTAACTGACTGAGCCATCCAGGTGCTCCTACTTTTAAATTGATTTTAATGTTCTTTTTCTAATATTTGAGTTGGATGTTTACTATTAATATTTCTCTTTTATTCCCTCCAATATACACATTTAAGGCAGTGGTTCACAAACTTAAGCATACATCAGAATCACCTGGAGGTCTTGATAAAAATACAGATTTCTAGATTTCCACCTTCAAAATTTCTAATTCAATAGGTTTTAGGTGGAGACAGAAAATGGCATTTCTATCAGGTTCCTGGGTCATAGTGCTGGCCTGGGGACCAACTGTAGAGTCATAGATTTATTATGGCAATACATTTCCATTATATACTGCATTCCACAAATTTTGGTATATAGTAACCTCGTTATCATTCATTGCTAAATATTTTCTATTTTTATTGTGATTTCTTCTTTGACCCATGTAGTATGGTTTAAAATTTTCAAATGTGTATGGTACTGTTATCTTTTGTTACTGGTGTCACATTGTATCATACTGTGGGCAGAGGACAGGGTTTATATGATCTGCTACATTCTTTAGTATAAAAGGACATTCACTGTGGACTAAAGTGTATGAGTGAGAGACTAAGAGAAAAATTACCAGGTGTACTCACAACTGCAAAGAAAAGACCTCCCCCCCCCA